>NC_058407.1:34213445-34400946 GCF_002201575.2 Neomonachus schauinslandi
AGAAAGAAAGAAAGAAAGAAAGAAAGAAAGAAAGAAAGAAAGAAAGAAAGAAAGAAAGAAAGAAAGAAAGAAAGGGAAAAAAAAGAAAGGGTCAGGGATTAAAATTATCATAAGCACTGTAAAGGGATTTGCTGTAAACTGAGGTAATCAGTAAATACATGATCAGCTGTAAATACATGATCATGCTGTAAATCTCAGTAATAAAGAAACCTAACCTAGTCTAGAAAGTTGAGAAGTGTACCCTGAGGAAGTTACATTTAAATTGACAACTGCAGGAGGAGTAGGGTATGGGTTCAGGGAAGAGAGTAACACAGAGGAAGAAAGATACAGGAAAGTGCTGATGAGAACCAAAGAAGTTGGAAGGTATTTGAGGATGACCATGACCAAGGCTGTGGGCAGGGGAAGTAGTGAAAGATGATGATGAAAAGCAGCCAGATCCTGCAGGATGTTGTAGGCTACTCAAACAATTTTGGATTCTATCCTAAGTGCAATAAAAATCGATTGATAGAGTTTTAAGCAAGGGTAAGAACTGTGATCAAATTTGCCTTTTAAAAATGTCACTCTGACTACTAAAAGACAATGAATAATATGTAGTGGAGGGACTACTCATAGTCTAGGTAGTACAGGATTAAGATGTGGTCTGTAACACTGGCAATATTGGTTCAGATAAGTAAGACAGTTTAAACTGTATTTATGAAGTAAAATTAAGAGTACAGTTGACTCTTGGGGCACCTGGGTGGCTCAGTAGGTTAAGCTTCTGACTCTTGATTTCAGCTCAGGGCATGATCTCAGGATCCAGGGATCTAGCCCCACCTTGGGCTCAGCACTGGGTGGAGCCTGCTTAAGATTCTCTCTCCTTCTTCTCCCTCTGCCCCTCCCACCAATCTCTGCAGCCCCCCCACCCCCGTGCACGCTCTCTCTCTTTCTCTGTCTCTCTGTCTCTCTGTCTCTCTGTCTCTCTCTCTCTCTCTCTCTCTCTCTCGGGGGGGGAAAAAAAAAAAGAGTAGTTGACTCTTAAACAATGCACCGACCTCCCTGCTGTGGAAGATCTGCATATAACTTTTGACTTCCCCACAATGTAACTACTAATTGCCTACTATTAGTCTGGAAGCCTTACTGGTAACATAAACAGTCGATTATTACATATTTTGTATGCTATATGTATTATACACTGTACTCTTATAATAAATTAAGCTAGAGAAAAGAAAAAGTTACAAAAATCATAAAAAAGAGACAAATACATTGACGGTGCTGTATTGTTTAAAAATCTCCATATAAGTGGACCCCCACAATTCAAATACACGTTGTTCAAGGGTCAACTGTACTTGGTTATGGATCGACTATGGGAGGTAAAGAAGAGGAAAGTGTCAGCAGTCTTCCAGATTTCTGGCAGGAGCATATAAGTAGAAAAATGAAAGAGTAAATAGAAACTCCGCCAGGAAAGATTCATGTGAGCTGGGGTAACTGGATGAGATTTGTGCAGGGTGTGAGTCAGGAGTGATACGTTTCAGATAGATAAGAGAGGGAGGAGCCATTAGGGAAGGATATCTTTGGATACCCTTGGTAAGGATGGACACATCTTTGGTGTTGAGGATGGTGATACTTATTGATAGGCTTAGGTAGACAGAGAAATTAGAATCTTTGAATTTCAGTCTTGATTCTATAAGGGGAATGAAGAGCCATTTACAATTTGGACTAGCAAATGGTGTATTAATTATATTTCTCTTGAAGTAAAGCAGGGGTTATTTGGGATTGAGAGAAGCTGGAGACAGAAACACTATTTATAAACTATGCCAAAATGAATAAGCAAAAAACAAAGCCTCCAATAAGAAAACAAGCTGAAGACATGAGTTGGTAATTCCCAAAATGGAATATAAATGGCCAATAAAGAAATTTTTCTTATAAAGAAATGAACTTTATCAGTTACAAATAAGGCTGAGAATTAAAAGAAGATACCATTTAAGCTATAAACTGATCTTTTTAAAATGATAATGCTGATTTTTGTTTGAAAGATGGCAAAACAGATACTCATACACTGCTGGAAGTAGGTTAGAAGGAAATTTGGAAAGATTATTTTTTTAAAAGTTTTGGTAATTGATATTATTTAACTTACTCCACCTCTTGACATTTACCTGGAGGAAATAATTGGAGATTCACAAAAATGTATATACATAGATACCCATATCAGTGCTATTTATAAAAAGAAGAAATTAGTAATGAAATAAATATGCAAATGTGGGGATTAAATGCATAAAGTTTGGTGTATTTTTGAAAAAGTAACATACATAATTAAAAATCATGTTTTTGAAGAAACATGAGAAGCAACCAGAAGTATGTACAACAAAATGTGGATAGTTGTTTTAACTAGCTCATAGCAGCACAAATATTATGCTTTGGGGGCGCGTGGGTCGCATAGTCAGTTAAGCATGGGACTCTTGGTTCCAGCTCACATCATGATCTCCGTGTCTTGAGATGGAGCCCCGCGTCAGACTCCTCACTCAGTTTGGAGTATGCTTAAGACTCTCTCTCCCTCTCCTTTTCCCTCTGCCCCTCCTCCCTGCACTCTCTCTCTTTCTAAAAATAAATAAATAAATCTTTTTAAAAATTATGCTTTAAGTATTTTTAAATTTTTTATTTTGTGATTTTTTTAATAATTAGAGAAAGAGCAACAATAAATTCTACTTTTAAAAGCTATTACAATAGCTCAGTATAGGATCATTGAACTAGGCTGGTGAGAATGAGAAAAAAGAGAAAGAAAGATAGGAGAAGTTTTTGAGAGAAAAACTAGATTAAGAGAAGAATGGATTGGATTTCACATGTGGATGATGAGAAAATAGTAGAGCTATGATTGAAATAGGTAAGTTGCATGACTTTTTGAAAAATTCAGTGTTGGGAATGTTTAAAGAAAATATTCAATACTCTGTAGGAGAAATAAGATTATTGCTAAGGAAAAAGGTAAGGTGGGTAAATTCACAGAAGAAAAGAACAGAAAGAAGACTGAGGACTGGATCCAAGGTTTTACTGGTCCAGTGCTTGCTTTTAGCATTTCAATAATAAAGATAATAGGATTTGTATTTAAAGTCAGTAACTAGAAGAATAATGTTTTTTGACAGCTGCATATACACTCACTTGATGAGATTATAAATTAACTTGCTTAAAGCTATTTACTTTAGTTATGTCTGGGGACTGTGGTTTTAGTAAGGAGACATGCCAGATGTAATTTACATTATGTAGGTATTAAGGAAAAATCTTGTGATGCTGCTGGCTTATGTTTCAGGAGAAAAAAAAGAGAATTTTTTTTGAAGTTACTTATTCAGTTGGTTTTATTTTGGATTAATTAACTTTAGAAACTAATATTTTATGACTGTACTTTACATGAAAGACATGAAAAATATTAATTGGAGAAAATTTGCTAGTTATTGGTTCAATATAGAAAGCACCATAAAATCTATCTCTAGAACTTGTTTTCATAAAGTTCATTATTCTTTATTTAAAATATTCCAAATCAGATATAAGTAACATATCTAAACAGTATTGAGGATTCTAAAGGAAAATTGTTTAAAATTATTTCTAATATAAATGCTATATTATTTATTAACAGAATAATCATAAAATAAAGATCTGTTCTTTCTTTATTAGAAGAACTACCATCCAATTCAGCAATCCTACTTCTAGGATTTATCCAAAGAAAACAAAAACACTAATTCAAAAAGACACATGCACTTTTATGTCCATCACAATATTATTTACAGTAGCTAAGATATGGAAGCAGCCTAAGTGCCAATAAATACATGAACAGATAAAGAAGGGTATATATAATGGAATATTACCAAGCCATAAAATAGAATGAAATCTTGCTGTTTGTGACAACATGGATGAACCTAGAGGGGAGGGTGTCATGCTATGTGAAATAATTCAGACAGAGAAAGACAAATACTACATGATTTCATTTATATGTGGAATCTAAAACCCAAAACAAACAAACGAATAAAATAAAACAGAAAGCAGACTCAAACAGAGAGAAGAAATGGATGGTTGCCAGAGGGGAGGTAGGTGGGAGATGGACGAAATAGGTGAAGGGCATTAAGAGGTTCATCTTCCAGTTATAAAATTAGTAAGATACAGGATGTAATGCACAGCATAGGGAATATAGTCAATAATATTCTAACAACTTGGTATGGTGACAGATGGTAACTAGACTTATTGTGGTGAGCATTTCATAATGTATGTAAATATTAAATCACTATTGTATGAATACAATGTTGTATGTCAATTATTCTTCAATAAAAAGAAAAAGAAAAGGTCAGACTACATATTTAGGGTAAAATATCAGAAATAGATTTGAAAAAAGAAAGAATGTAAGGGCAGGAACAGACTATATTTTGCTTGTCTTTATGGAAGATTAAAAATGAATTGCTGAATAAATAACTATTGAGTGAATAATGCATGTTTTATCATCTTTACCATCTCAATAAGAGGTACATAACAAAGCTATGAAATATTCATATTGTTTGAATTTTTATAATACATGAAACATGATAGTAAAATATCATATTCCCACCTCAAACTAGATTTTTTTCCCTAAACATTTATTTTGAAAATTATCAAGCTTAAAGAAAATAAATTTATAGTAAATAAATATGTACCAACCACCTAGATTCTAAGATTAACTTTTTGCTCTGCTTGCTGGATAACATAATTATCTATCCATCCCACTATCCATTTATCAATCCATCTTATTTTTTGATGCTTTTCCAAATAACTTGCAGATATCAGTGCATTTCCCCAAATGTTTAAGTATGCATAATACTAACTAAAGTTTAAGATTTTACAGAATTGTTTTTTCTTTTGAGCTAAATTCTACATACAATGAAATGCAAAAACCTTAAGTGTACCATTCAGGAAGTTCAGGTGCTTACACTTGTGGATCTCCAAATTCCTATCAAGATACAGATTATTGAAACCCCAGAAATTTCCTTCATACCCACCCCTTCTCTGTCCGTTCTTGCTCCTACCATCCCAGAAACAACCACTTCTTTTTTTCTCATACATTAGTTTTTCCTGTTCTAGAATTTCATATAGATCATACAGTAGGTACTTTTTCATCTAAAATGTCTTTCACTGAGTACTCTGTGTTTGAGATTTCTCCATGTTGTTGCATTCCTTTTTATTGTTGAATAGTATTCCACTGTATGAGTAAGCCACAGTTGATTTATCTATTCTCCTCTTGGTGGGCATCCGTGCTGTTTCTAGTTTTGAGCTATTATGAATAAGTTGCTATGAAGATTCTTGTATATGTTTGTGTGTATGTGTGTGTGAACATACGCTTTCACTCCTCAGGAGCAAATTCTGTGCTACAGGGTAAGTATATGCTTAATTTTGTAACTAATGTCAAACCATTTTTCAAAGTGATTGCACCACTTTCCACTTCCACCAACCCTCAGTTGGGTCTATATTCTCATCCAAGCTGATGCTGTCAGTCTATTTTTAGCATTAAGCATTCTGATACATGTAAGATTTTTTTTAAATGATACTTGTATTTCTAGATTCTTCATTTATAGATCACAGAAACAATGTTTCATTCTAGTTAGAAAGAATTCCCAAACACATAATTCCATGAAACTGATTCTTTTTCCTTTTCCTTATGCCCTCACCTGGAAAATACCACAGCAAGCCTTAGAGATTTCTTGCTCTAAGAATCACACAGGAACATAAGATAAGGAGTTCTAGGTTAGGCAGCCTTTCTCAGTCTCTAGACTCTGTTGGAAGTCCAAAAGGGAGCCCAGAAGATTCACGTGCTCCACTTAAGACCTCTGCCCTGCTGGCCACAATATCATCACTGTCCAGCAAAAGAGTGGGAGCCCAGAATTCTGCATGTTCCTGGCAAAAGCCTCCTTCTTCCCTCTGCTGAATTCTATTCACAGCCTTGCCATCACTATCTTCATGGAGATGATCAGAAGTCATTTTATTATGCCTTAAACATACTTCTGTCAAAGGAGTTGAGGACATCCAGACCATCCCTCTTCTTCAGAGTTCAAGTCTCCTTGTGGTTCTATTGGCCATGGGGCAACTACAAGACATTATACATATTTTATTTGTTTGGGTCCTACCACTAGAATATAAGCTCCATGATTGCAGAGATTTTTTTTCAGTTTTTGTTCACTGCCATATCCCCAGTACTTAGAACACCTGGCACATAGTATATACTTAATAATTATTTGTTGAAGGAATAAATTTCCTTTGACAAGGAAGTTTCATGTCTTGAAATGGGAAAAACTGAATCCTACATATAATGAGAGAAACAAACTTACAAGTTATTTTTTTTCCAAAGATTTTATCCATTTATTTATTTGAGACACAGAGCGAGAGAAACAGCATGAGAGGGAAGAGGTTCAGAGGGAGAAGCAGGCTCCCTGCTGAGCAGGGAGCCTGATGCAGGACTCGATCCCAGGATTCCGGGATCATGACCTGAGCTGAAGGCAGTCACCCAACCAACTGAGCCACCCAGGCACCCAAACTTACAAGTTATTAAAGTACCTACTGTAGTTCACACAAGTTACTCACTAGTAGTATTAAACCTCTGGCCAATCTCTTGACTAATCGAATCTTAGTCTCAAAGTTGGAATATTGTGAGACATCCACTTTCCCACCTCATGTAGAGGCAAATTCCCTAATGTATTTCATATGCCAGCTTTTGATTGACATTTCCAGGGATAAAGAGACAGTTAACAGGTTGTTAAAATAATATTCTTCTTGTCTTGACTTCTGGGCCCTTCTTTTCAGTGTCCTATACTATTAACTTACTTAATCATCACAATGAACTTAGCAAGTAGGCATTATTAATATCAGCCAGGTAAGAACATTTCATAGAAGTGGAAATAGAAGCTAGCAAGGTTAAGTAAGTTGGAATTTGAAGCTGAGGAACCTAGCTCCGGAGTCTTTAACTATTACACTATTCTGCTTGTCAGACACCCAAGTAAGAAGAATTTCAAAGGGATTATAACCAGAAACCAGTTATATGAATCTTGAACCCCCTAATTCACTCGGGTAAATAAACACAAAAGTATTGAGGAACTAGATCTTGACTAGAATCTGCCCCAGGGGAGTTGGGTGGGGTGCTCCTTCTTTCTCTCAAGTCAAGACAGAGAGGCTTCAGTGAATTTCTCAGAAAATTTACTTGTCCCCTAAAGCTAGGAAAGTATAGTGGATTTGTCCCAGATGTCAGGTGTGAATCTAAATGGCCGAGATGGGCCAGGCTGCTGCTCCAAAGGCAAGAATAAAAGGATTTTGCCACCTAGTTAGCATCAACTTTCCCTCATGCTATTTATTGGAGCAAAAACACTGGACCTTTTCTTTTTTTTTTTAATTTTATTATGTTATGTTAGTCACCATACAATACATCATTAGTTTTTGATGTAGTGATCCACGATCCATCGTTTTCGTATAACACCCAGTGCTCCATGCAATACGTGCCCTCCTTAATACCCATCACCAGGCTAACCCAGTACCCCACCCCCCTCCCCTCTAAAACCCTATTTGTTTCTCAGAGTCCATAGTCTCTCATGGTTCATCTCTCCCTCCTTTCCTTTTCCCTTCCTTCTCCTAATGTCTTCCATGCTATTCTTTATGTTCCACAAATAAGTGAAACCATATGATAATTGACTTTCTCTGCTTGACTTATTTCACTTAGCATAATTTCCTCCAGTCCCATCCAGGTTGATGTAAAAGCTGGGTATTCATCCTTTCTGATGGCTGAGTAATACTCCATTGTATATATGGACCACATCTTCTTTATCCATTCATCTGTTGAAGGGCATCTCGGCTCTTTCCACAGTTTGGCTATTGCGGACATTGCTGCTATGAATGTTGGGGTGCATATGGCCCTTCTTTTCACTACATCTGTGTCTTTGGGGTAAATACCCAGGAGTGAAATTGCTGGGTCATAGGGTAGCTCTATTTTTAATTTTTTGAGGAACGTCCACACTGTTTTCCAAAGTGGCTGTACCAACTTGCATTGACCACATGTGAAAGAGAGCCAGCCTGGAGATAATCTTAGGCCTTGGCCAGTAAGATAGCTTTAGAGGAGCAAAAGAACCTTGGTATTGGGTAGCAAATATCACTATATTCTTAGGGGTTGCAAGAGTAAGCAAGAAGCCACAAGAGAGTAGAGAAGCATTAAGTTGAATGAGGGAGCTGCATATGAACAAGAGCCTCTGAAGAATGCCCAAACACAGCTAAAAGAGACACTGTCAGCTTTAAATACCTGGGATGCACATAGAGAATGAAGCCAGGATACAACAAGACCTGGCTTTCTCCCCTCACCTTCTGCCTACCCCTATTTCAACTCTGAAGAATCACAGCTGTAATAAAAGGAGAGTTAGAGGGCGCCTGGGTGGCTCAGTTGGTTAAGCGACTGCCTTCGGCTCAGGTCATGATCCTGGAGTCCCAGGATCGAGTCCCGCATCTGGCTCCCTGCTCGGCAGGGAGTCTGCTTCTCCCTCAGACCCTCCTCGCTCCCATGTGCTCTCTTTCTCATTCTCTCTCTCAAATAAATAAATAAAATCTTTAAAAAAAAAAAAAGGAGAGTTAGAAGCCTAAGGCAAAAGGAGATTGGCTATATCCTTGAATGAAATCAAGAGCTTTGACTTGTACATAGGACCAGATGTTCTTAATATTGAATTGATGCTCTTTTGTGATTTAAAGAAACCAAGGAAATTTTAATTACCTAAGAATAAGGTGTAAAATCATGAGACTGCCCACATTTTTTACCTAGAGGCAAGAAAAAACTCCCCCACAGAAGTAAAAACAAATTTGCTTTTTGATTACATTTCATGACACCCACTTGTTCAATATACCGGTTATAAGGAAGGACCTCAAAAATCCAGGGATTCCTGAGGTCATGATCCAGTCCTTCATCCTGCTCATATGGTGGAGTTCTACCACAGCACCAAGGTTTCAGAGCAGATTGGTAATTTTTTACCTTCCTACTATAGAAATACAAGCTTGCTATTTTCTTCTCTTCTATGATTTGAGGACAGGATTGCATTCAGGCATATGTGGACTGACACCATATTTTAAAGTAACTGTTAGATTATGTATTCTTGGTGGTTAGGATTTTTTTTTTTAAGTAAAGCAATTATTGGCCTATGCTTTTAGAATTTTTTTCCTCTACCAATATTTGTTAACTTTGGAAGATAGAGATAAAATTTAATGAACATGATTTGCTTCAAAATGTGTTTTAAATCAGACAGTTTTGTCAACTAAACCTCACCAGATGACTGTTCTGATTTATTAAACTTATCTCCCTATGTATGAAGTAAGAGTTGAAAAAATACAAAATACATCCGATATCTCCAAATTGGTCTCAGACAGAAGTAAACCTATGAAATAGGTAGATAAGTGGATGGATGGATGGATGGATGGATGGATGGATGGATGGATGGATGGACAAACAAAGAGGGATAGAAATATTCAGTTTCCGATGGCATAGCCTTGATGAAGGAGGACCTTTTAGAGTAGATTTGATCTCATAAATAAGAACTGTTAGGAGATGGGAGAGAAACCTTAAAATGTATAACCTCCCATCACAAATTAGGGCTGCTCTAATTATTTCTCCATCTTCTAGGATGGATAATGTCTTAATCTCTATCTTATTCCTCTAACTCTTTCTGTGATGGAGAAGTTGATGATTTGGGTAAGCATTTTTTTTTTTCCCCACATCACATCTCTGTAAAGTATATCAGTTCAAAGAGAAAAAATGCCTGTACCCAAAAGAATCTTCCATTGTGAGATCAAGCAAAATTAGCAAGGGTTGAAATTAGTTATGTATGTGGTAGTGGGATTCCCAGCTTTTCTTCTTTACCTTCTCCACACAACCAATAAATGCTATTCTCCAGTTTTTGTTGTGAAAATACACAGGTTAATATTGGATAGTGTAGTTTCACCACATAAATGGGCCAGGGTGAGTTGCAATATCCTGTTTAAAAATCACAGAAATAATTTCAGAAACTATTCAATGACTTTCCTCAAATCATCAATAATCTGGGTGTACCAATATTTATCCGGAAGAGAGTGAGGTGACTAGTTACCAAAGATAGCACAAAACAACTTCAAAGTAGCCAACAGTATATGAAGGAAGGGATGGTCCAGGACTTGTGAACCCTGTAATTTAAAAAGCTTGCAACTTCCCCTTCCTTCTCTTAGAGTGTTGATCCCCACACCAAAGAAGTTTAGGTAGATCTGCTGAAAGAGAGAGGCCATATGGAGAAGCAAGGAAGAGCCAGACATCCAGTAACAGCCACCATTTCACTGTAACTATGTGAAGAGTCTAAGTAAGATCCGTAGGGAAAGTTTACATCTGGGCTCCAATCAACCCACAGATTCTGAGATATGACAAAATGATTGTTATATTAAGCCATTATATTTTGGGCTGGCTTGTTACACAGCAATAGATAACTGAAAACATAAGAATCCCCTAAATCTTGTCTCCTCTTGAACATGGCGAATTTCAGTTTCTTTTTTCAAGCAAACAAACAAATCTACCACTGCTAAGGCTTTGAAATTACTTTTTAAATTGGTTCTTGACTTTTTACCCCACACATGACATGTCCTCTATCTAGAAAACATATCACATGAAAAATTCCCATCCCTGATACACCATGACAACATGGACTACAATATTCCCTTTTCCTGAGAGGCAAATAACTAAATTAACTGACTAAATATCCACTCCAGTTACAAATGTTGCTATCAAAGCAAGGCCTTGTGGAAAGCTCGGACAGTGACAAGAGATAACCAAAATAGACTTAGCCCATTTGTTTTGAGACTTTGTGCCAGAATTAAAATGATGATATTGTGTGGTTACATTTTGTGCAGATTTGAATCTTACAAATATGAGCTAGCGTGATGTAAAATACGAAGTCTCACTTTATAATACAGAGCCCAGAAATAAAAAGGAATCTTAAGAATCACACGATTTTAGAGGTTACTAGCTATTATTTACAAACTGAGTTTACATTTTTTAAAGATTTATTTTAGAAAGAAAGAGAGAGAGGGAGAGAGAACATGTGCATGTGCACACACACACGCTCGTGCTAGCACACAAACTGGTCGGGGGCAGGGTGGGGGCAGAAGAGAGGGAGCAAAAGAATCCCAAGTAGACTCCCCACTGAGCAGGGGCTTGATCCAGGGACCCTTGAGACCATGACCTGAGCCCAAATCACCAGTGGGACCCTTAACCCACTGAGTCACCCAGGTGCCCCAACAAACTGAGTTTACATTATTGTCACACGGGAGAGTTACATTAGCTGGCAAACAGAAAGATGGACTATAATCTGGAATTCTCTGGGTTTTCAATTATGCAGGCTGTGAAGAGTAAGATGTTTTATATAAAATGTCACTGCCTCAGGTATTTCAGTCTATGCTACCTAAGGTGGGAGTGGAGATGAGTGAAGAGGAGAAGCAGCTTTCAACACATTTTTTGAAGACTTAAGAACTCTTTGTCTATGGAAACAAAGAACCAACATTTAAAGGGCTCTCTTAGGATTCAGGAGATCTGAATGGACTTTAAACCTAAATCTGCCACTTACCAAATGAGTGATGTCAGATACCTTACTTAGCTTCTCCTTAAGTAGTTCAAGGGTGGGATTCACTCATTCTATTCCATTTATTTATTCACTAGTGAACTTTTTTGAGTGTCTACAATAAGCCAGGCACTGTACAATGAGAATATAAACATGAATACATTGTGATTGTTGGTACAATAGGCCTGATAACACTTTATAAAGAACAGAAATGTGTGTAATAATCTCCAGAGTATATTTTAGCTCTAAAACTTTGTAATTTGGATTCCCCTTGGTGTTCCAACACAAACTGAAGTTCAAAATGAAGAAGACAAGCTACATACTAATTTTATTTCTGTTATAACCCTGAAGCTATTAAGAGAATAACACACTTTCGAGAAAGACTGCTTGCTTTGTTTTTTTAACTTTTTTAAAGATTTTATTTATTTATTTGAGAGAGAGAATGAGATAGAGACAGAGAGAGCATGAGACGGGGGAGGGTCAGAGGGAGAAGCAGACTCCCCACTGAGCAGGGAGCCCGATGCGGGACTCGATCCCAGGACTCCAGGATCATGACCTGAGCCGAAGGCAGTCGCTTAACCAACTGAGCCACCCAGGTGCCCCAGACTGCTTGCTTTGATGGCATAATAGCACCTCTGTATTGTTTTGTAATATTCTTTGAAATATTCCATAAACTACAATATAATCACTGTGCAAAGATATATTTATCTTGCAATACTCTGTTGACTTGCAGAAAGTCCTTCATTTAAGTGTTAAAAACCTGAATGGATAAATTGGAACACTTTAATAATATCCAAATTCCTTGTACTTTACCTTTGCAAGCCAGAAAATCAGTTCTCATTCTTTTTTATGGAATCCAAATGAAACAATGTCTTGGGGGATTTATGAGAGGTGGGAGGAGCCTTGGAGAGAATTTGTCATATTTTCAGGACTTCACAGTGGGGTCTTCAGATTACCTGCTTCAAAAATCTCTAGGGATTTATTAATAAAAGCAAATTCAGACACTTGCCCTAGTCCTAGTGAAAGAGAATTTTTAAGGCAGGTCTTGGGAATCTTCATTTTAACAAGCTCACCATTTGGTTCATACATACCCCAGTTTGTGGATCACATGTTCTAATCTTGCCACTTTATTTTACAGGTAGGAAAACTGAGGCACTGAGAGATTCAGTGGCTTATTATTATTAAGTAGTTTAATAAAGTTCTTCCTAAAAAACCAAAGAAACAGAGCAAGAGTGGTGTTTTTGAATAGCTTCTACAGTGGAAAGGAAGAAAAAGAAAAAGGTGTAAGGAAGATAGAAAACATTTTTCACAGTCTGCTTTTTCCATGTTTGGATCTGTGATGAGTATATTCATTCCTTTCCATCCTACTCAGAAAATTCCTTCAGCTGTTCACTATTCAACAGGAATTTTAAATGCTGTTGACCTAAAGTCTGCTTCAAATCATTTGACAAGTAAGACAAGTAAAGTCACAATAACTCTATTCTCTCAGAATCATGTCAAGCTGAATACACATTCAAAACAGAGTAGAAGGGAGAAAAACTCTCCCACACAAACAACTGAATATATTTAACATCACCTGTGTCTCAGAGATAGTCTGGGTGATGCAGATTGCACTTATTAAAACGTGAGTGGTTTTAGTTCATAATTATCCATCTTGCGATAGGTATTTTATTGTTTAGAAGCAATTATATAATTGAGTAAAATACCTTGGTCTTTAAAACTTAAAGAATGAAATCATCATCTACAACAAATAAACTCACTAGGTCCTGCCTCAGTCTGTACTATCCTTATGTTTAACTAATAAGAAAGAAATATGCACTTCACATTTTAGATAGATACATAACTGGTGTTTAATGATTGTTTAAACCCTAAGCCATGCTTTGTTCAAGGAGATTTTGAATAGATAAGAAATTTGTATAAATAAAATATATTTTAATATAGCTAATATATTTAATTCCCTACTATTAATATGCAAAGAACTAAGTATTTTGTAGCTACCTATGCATATGATTTATTATCTCAAATATCTTCCCTTGTAGGAAAATCAAATTGTAAAAGTCTTGTCCTTTGGAAAACAATCTCCAGAGAATGTGGTGACGGATTTTTATGATACTCTCTTTAAGAATGAAGAAAACAGAGACATATTTTGAAATTAGCTTTGGGGCAACTGTGACTTGGACAAAGACCGTTGGTGTTAGTAAGATGGTCCTGTCTGGATTAAGGTTTCATGCAACATTGCTGGTAGAAATTAATTTTTATTTGATGTTGAATTCTTGATGAAGTTTTAACTTGTCAAGAGTTGTAAGGTTATAAATGTGTGTATATGGTGAAATTTTATTCAATTAAGCCTCATAATGCTCTAGGTATTTTACTGTTCTGAAAAGGAGATCTCTTGAACATGTTGTTTCCTGTACCCACAGGCTAATCCTCAAAGGGTACATTCATAACTGAACATTAGTCTACAATTTTAAAATAAATCCTGTGGCATTTACAAGTTAAACATGTATTATTTCCTGTACAACACAGCTTTTTTGTTGACATTTTTTTGAGTATAAAACGGAATTAAGGTCTTTTTATGTGCTTTTTCTTAAAGATGTGAAGAAATCTGACATTAAACAAGATTACCAATGGAAATAAACTAGAAGTGCACTGTTGATGCATATGTACTTTTAAAGAACCAATGTAATGATCTAGTATACTCAATGCTACGTGTTCATGTAAATATTTTATATTTAAAGACAAACTTACTTAGAGGTCTTTTATTCATCTGCCTTGAAATAAAAGCATGTCACTGCAACTTAATAATAAGGCAATAGGTAATCTTTTTATGCTACCCATTTATTTAACCATGAGATTTCACCAAAGCCTATTCAAGATATTGAACCATAAACAACCTTAACAAAATATGGGAGAATATTTGGCACAAACATTGCAAAAATAATAATTATGTTATAATCCTTATGGGAATGGATATTATGTTATGCTGGAAACCACTTTCCTACTTAGTACTGTAAAACCAAACTTGTTGATGAAGTCCTAAAGAAGTGTTATTACTACTTATATTTATTGAAAGACTGCTACATTTCACACACTGTACTAACACTTAAAATATTTTTGTTTTTTGTCTTATTTAACCTCGCAGCAACTCTGCAAGTTAGCTATGTCAGAGATGAAAAAAAATAGTGCTAAAAGGGGTAAAAATAAGTAACTACTGAAAAGAGCATGAGGCAAATCTAAAGCTTTAAATCTGAGCCTGGGGGCTCCTGGGTGGCTCAGTCGTTAAGCGTCTGCCTTCGGCTCAGGTCATGATCCTGGGGTCCTGGGATGGAGGCCCACATCGGGCTCCCGGCTGGGCGGGAAGCCTGCTTCTCCCTCTCCCACTCCCCTTGCTTGTGTTCCCTCTCTCACTGTCTCACTCTCTGTCAAATAAATAAATAAAATCTTAAAAAAAAAAATAAATCTGAGCCTGATTCCGAATTTCATAGAAAGAAAATATAACTTTAAAATAGAGGCATTAACTTTTAAGGAAGTCATTTTGAAATGTAAACATCTGTTCTATATAGGTATCTCTCCAAGAAAAGGCCCTTATTATTACACCCATGAGAATTATGTTGACTGAAAGTAAATCATAGTTAAGTCACAGCATAGGAGTGAGGTAGAATAATATCACAGTGGCTAGACCTCTGTGTTAGCATATACATTTTGGAGTCTGATGGGCTAAATTAAAATCCCAGCCTTGCTGTTTACTAGCTGTGTTGACCTTGAGCACATAACTAGTATCTCCATACCTTAGTTATAATATCTGTGAAATGGGCATATAAAGAATACCAATCCTCATATGGAGGATTGAGGTCATGTATATCAAGTTCAGTGCCTATGGATAGTAAATGGGGTGTGCATGTGAGCTACTGTTCTATCATACAGAATATTTGTGGTTCGTGATCATGACATTATAGAGACAGATAGCAACTGTCAGTCAGATTCGAAAAGACAAAGGAAATCTGGAGTTAGAAAAAGGAAAATATGTACCTTTAGTTAGTGAGATTAAAAAGTGAACAATGACAAAAATAGTAGAGCTGATTATGGAATTCATACTTAACCTAGAATAAATTAATTTGTTCAACAAGTATTTACAGAATGAATTTTGCATGCCAGGCATTGTGTTAGGCATAAGAAACTTTAGAGTAAGGGAAAGAGGTACTATTCCGAAAAAAGAAGAAAATTTTGACATATGCAACAACAGAATGAATCTAGAGAGCATTATGCTACGTGAAATAAGCCAGTCACAGAAGGACAAATCCTGTGTGATTCCATTTGTGTGAAGTGTCTAGAGTAGTCAAACTCATTTTTTTTTAAATAATATAATGTTTGCTAGGAGCCAGGAGAAGGGCAAAGCGGCGAGTTGTTTAAAGGTTATAAACTTATGTAAGCTGAGTAAGTTCTAGAGATATGCTGTACAACATTGTTGTGCATAGTTAACAGTCCTGTGTTGGTACTTAAATTTTCTAAGAGGGTAGATATCATGTTAAGTGTTTTTCCTGTGATCTAAACAGATTTTTTTTTAATGTAAAAAGAGGCACTATCCCTGCTCTTTTAAGGCTTACAAGCTAGATTTATATTGATAACAAATTAAGCTCAAATCAAATAACCTTTCTTAGTGGAGCTCTGAAACTGAGATTCACTGGAGTCTCCAGAATCTATCCAGCATAAAGAGTTAACGTCTATTGAAATAACTTATTCCTGTAGTATTATATACAGCCTATGAATAAGCCTGAATCTCAGTGATTGTAGCACAGATTTATGTGAATATAAATCCCTCATTAGATTTAAGACGGTAAAGAAGAGTAAACTTATGTGCAAAGTGTAGATTTAGGCAAGTAGCAGTTGAGAGGAAGATAAAAAATGTTATAAGGGACATGATCAAATGCCTAAAATTGTTCTTTCTTTTCATCCTTACTTTAAAATGATATCTAATTTCCCATAACTTTTCTTATAGAGTAAAACTGGAGGGGTGCCTGGGTAGCTCAGTCGTTAAGCATCTGCCTTCAGATCAGGTCAAGATCCCAGGGTCCTGGGATCAAGCCCCGCTTCAGGCTCCCTGCTCAGCGGGGAGTCTGCTTCTCCCTCTCCCACTCCCCCTGCTTGTGTTCCCTCTCTCACTGTGTGAAGATATGGGTCACTCTGCTTTAAGGCAGCTGAGAGTGTGTAGGTCTCTTCATTTTGTTTTTTTATTCCTGTCTGTAGCTGGAAACAATTTGAAGAAAGTGAAGTTGCAAGATGGAAACAATCTGGATTTTTCAGTCATTAGTTAGAACAAAGTTCTTGTAGAAGAGTCAGCTGAGCCACACTGGAATATGATGTGAATGAGGAATAAACCTTTTGTGGGAGGCCTCTAAAATCTGGGGGTGGTCTGTTGCAGAAACTGGCATTAATTACTTTGGTTAATATATAGGATTATTATCATTTATTTTAGTCCAAATCTCAGGATTCCCCTGGGAAGAGCTTTTATTCCTTTCTGATTATAACTTCCTTCCTTGCCTTTATGTTACTACTGCTGTATGATTTCTTGATATCATTTTTGTTCATCAGTAGGTATACTCTTGACCATTCGTGCGAGATGGTTGCTGCAGAGTGGCTTCCTCCCCCCACAAAATTCCATGCTCTTCCTAATAAGCTCCAGGAAGAAATGGAGTGCTGATGACATCATTTGGGGTTTTATTTTATTCATTATCTCTAGAGTTCCACACCCTCTCATTTAGAATTCTTTATTTATATATGTACTCTGACAGATAGTATTCCCCACTTACCTCAGTTCCTCCTTTCCCCAAACATCAAAAAAGAAAACCAAGAAATTAATCATGTGTCAATGCAATCTAAAATTATATCTAGTCCAGCACACTTAGTGCCATGATCACTGAAATTTTCTTTATAATTGACCCCAGAAGCTATACAAAGACTTTCCATCTTGACCTAATTATGACCACAGGAAAGGCTCAGACCATCTAGAGTAAGGATATAGCATCTATGTTTACATCCAACTTCCACTGGAGATAAACTAGATAAACGGAATAGAAAACAGTCCTTCAAAATGGGGGGAATATAGAATTTCTGGGATGGTGCAATAAAGACAATAAAAATCCATTTCTCCATAAGAGCTATGAGAAAACTATTAATAATTATTAAAAATCACTTTTTCAGAACTTCAGAAATTAACCAAAGACTTGCAGTAATCAGAGGAGAAATGACAGAATCTTGATTAAAAACAGTGAGCTTTAAAGCATTTTAACTTGCCCTTTCCCAACTCTATGGTAGCCTTGAAAACCAGCAGTTTCCCAACTGTGATAGCTGTTAAAACCAATAGCTTGAGAAACTGGAAGTTTGCAGACCAGGTTTGGGGCACCTCAAAACTCTTCATCCCCTGAGAACAGTTGCAAGTTGACCTGTCTGGTTGCTTCCTGAAAAACAAACAAACAAACAAACAAACAAAACCCTGTTAATAAGACAAGGGGAAGAAATCTTAAGATTTATATTGTCCCATCACAAATGAGGGCTACTCTATTTGGTCTTCCATCTAAGTAAGATGATGTTTTAAAATCTACCTTATTCCTCTAACTCTCCCTAGGATGGAAAAGGTCATGTCATGTGTAAGCATTCCTTCTGCATCACCTCTCTGTCAGGTAAGTCAATTCACTGAGGAAGAATACCTGTACTAAGGAGAGATATCAGCTGAGATAGTAATAAGTGATGTCTTCTCGTTTTCCTGGTCATGCCTGGTCATGTTGTTGGCAATAATACTATCCTTCCAGATTGTGGGAAGTCCTGAGGGTGGGCCTACCCAGTTATCCTTAACCAATTCACCCTGACGTTCTCAAATACTTAATTTACAGAGTTGCCAAAATTGGCTCTAATAAACCATGTCATTTGGATCTAAAATGTGAATTTCAGACTTATTTTCTAAAAATGTACCCATTCAGCCATCTTGCTGTGTCTTATACAGGTTATGTCTAATGACTATAGACATTAAGCCTCACACATGGGCCGTGCATTATAGCTTTCATCTGTCTGGGGGCATCTAGTCTCTGACTTGCCCAGAGAGAGTATGGGCCACAATCTAACTAGAACCTAAAAATCATATCCAGATCTGAACCAATCCTGATTCCTAAAACACTCACTGGTTAGATTTACGTAGTATTGTGATTAACTCAGACCAGTGATCCTCAATTATGGCTACACAGTAGAATGACCTGATAAGCAAAAAGTACTAATTGGAGGCCAATGAAGTAAACCTCTAGCATCAGAGTTGTAAGAAACCTTCCTGCTTACTCTGATGTGCTGGCAGCATTGAGGAGTGGCTTAGACTAATCAGAGCACAGAACTGGAACTGAGATTAATCTTACAAACCACAGGGCTAACATTTTGGAAAGAAAGTTATGGATAATTTGAGGTAACCACAATATTCAATACAGTAATATTGCTGTAAAAAAAAAAAAATCCTTGCTTTAGGGGCACCTGGGTGGCTCAGTCAGTTAAGCGGCATACTCTTAATTTCATCTAGGTCATGATCTCAGGGTCCTGGGATGGAGCCCCACGTCTGGCTCTGCGCTCAACCGGGAGTCTGCTTGAGGATTCTCTCTCCCTCCTCCCCCCAACCCTGCTCTTGCAGGTGCACATTCTCTCTCTAAATAAATAAATAAATCTTTAAAAAAATTCCTTGCTTTAGGGCGCCTGGGTGGCTCAGTTGGTTGAGCGACTGCCTTCGGCTCAGGTCATGATCCTGGAGTCCCAGGATCGAGTCCCACATCGGGCTCCCTGCTCAGCAGGGAGTCTGCTTCTCCCTCTGACCCTCCCCCCTCTCATGTGCTCTCTCTCTCATTCTGTCTCTCAAATAAATAAATAAAATCTTAAAAAAAAAAAACCTTTAAAAAAAATTTAAAAAAAAGAATAAAAAAATTCCTTGCTTTAATAGTATGTATTTACCCAGAGAAATGTTTGAAAACATAATCCAAATAAAATGCTTCTTTCCATTTCTTTCTCATCAGTAATTCCCATTACATCTTGTTCAATTGCCTTGTTCTTAAATTTTCATTTTATAATCTTACATTCTCCGAGTAGCCTTACACACAGAAATTAATATAGTTTTTGTGTGTTCTAGGACATCTGATTTGTGGATGAAATAAACATTTGTGGGTTTATTTAGAAAAGTCACCACTGTTTTCCTTTCTGGAAAATATCTTCTCACAAGTGAAGTTTTGGAAAAATTATGTTTATAATTTGGGTATTACCGATATGTATGATTATGGGCACTGCATTAAATAATGGAACAATGCCTATTTCTACTCTAGCCAAACATCATTTTTATCTTAAATTTTTATAAAAACACCTCAGTTCAAACCTGACAAAAATTGCTTTACTGTATGCCTCAACAGACAGTGTGAAGCAAACATTTGTTAAAATAATATTGCGTAAATTCCATGTTAAATGGAATGGATAATTGCAAAGTTTTCACTTTATTGTCCTTGCTTAATTTAGGTAACAAGTAATTATAGTAATTTATGTGGAAATTTTTTTTCAGTTTTAATAGAGGCAAAATTATGAAATGCATATTTTAAGAGTACACTTTATAATAGAAAAAATTTACTTTTGGCCATAACCCAGTGTCAAATTGGGGAAACAATAAACTAAAGCATATTGAATAGAAATAACTTTAAATATCTAAATTTCATTCTCCATTTTACCATAAAGAATTATGAAATTAACATTTTTAGTGATCTATCAGCAGCATTTTCTGACTATAAAATGCAAGCAATTTCATATTTGGCAATGTAAAAAAGATTTCACTATTTTGAAGAAATCTTGCTTTAAAGAATTAATTTAAAGGATGTCTGGGTGACTCAGTTGGTTGTCTGCCTTCAGCTCAGGTCATGATCTCAGGGTCCTGGGTTCAAGCCCCATGTCAGGCTCTCTGCTCAGTGGGGAGTCTGCCTCTCCCTCTCCCTCTGTGCACTCTCTCTCTCTCTATCTCAAATAAATAAATACAATCTTTAAAGAAAGAGTTAATTTAATTTCTCAGAATTGTTAAAACTAATTGAAATTGAAATTTTAGAACATTTAGGTGAAATGTAGAAACATTTCCACTGTGTGTGTGTGTGAGTGTGTGTGTGTGTGTGGTGATTTTAAAATTTATTTATATATTATCCCTCTCTCCTTCTCTCCCTTTTTCTTTTTTTTTTTTAAAGATTTTTATTTATTTATTTGAAAGAGAGAGAGCACATGAGAGGGGGGAGGGTCAGAGGGAGAAGCAGACTCCCTGACGAGCAGGGAGCCCGACGCGGGACTCGATCCCGGGACTCCAGGATCATGACCTGAGCCGAAGGCAGTCGCTTAACCAACTGAGCCACCCAGGCGCCCTCTTCTCTCCCTTTTTCATCAAATTATCCACTTTGGGGAATCAAAATGTCTTTCTATTTGATTTTATACTCAGAAGTTTCCTCTGGTAATTATTTAAGTCATTAAAAATCCTTGGCAACACATTCTTTAAGTTTCTGAAACCATTATTTTCAATATGCATATCATGTGGCATACGTAGAGTCAGAAAAACTCAACATGCATTGACTGTATCACAGAATTTTGAAGAAATCTACACATTTCATGTGAAAAGCAACTCATTTATCTTCTGCTTTTTATCTAAATTGTCCTGTTCTACATAGGTTAATTTCTAAATCTTGGTCTCTTGACGTATCTCAAGGATTTAAAACCTCTTTCCACAAAACGTATTCTTTTAAAAACATACATATTTCTATTTCTAGAATTGCTCTATTACCAGAACTGTAAGTGGGACAGAAAAAAGTTGATTTGCACAGATCATTTTCACTTCCATCAAAGAATCATAAAGGTGTTACATTTGGATCCTACAGACCTAGAGGTTAGGGACTCTAATTTAATTTGTTTGTTCTCAATATCCATTATGGCTTATAGTTCTCTCCAAAATGCCTAAGGGATGAAGAAAAGCGGGGGAGGGCACTAATGGAGGGCTGGAGAAAGGGAAGAAAGAAAAAAGAGAGAGAAGAAAAGAAGGAAGGCAGGAAAGAGGAAGGAAGGAAGGAAGGAGGGAAGAAACTTGATTACTTCTCCCCATGTGTCTGTGGAGGCCTCAGGCCTGAAATGTCATTCTTATTCATCTCTAACTACAGATATCCTATTTATTGCTCGAGATCATGTTTAAATTTGACTGATTCTATGATTCTTCTGCTCATTCAGAAATAGACATCTTGTGTAAGCTTACCTCTGTGTAGACTTCGTGGCCAGGAAGCCTCTCTCAGCTATCAGCACCTTCAAGTTTACATCTATGAAGCTTACATTCCTAGAAAAAGAGAGAAAAAGAGAGCATCTCTCTCTCTCAACACCTATATCAAACCCTAAAAAGAACACCAATTGGCTAGAGGAATGAAATAATTTTGTTTTGTTGTTGGCCTAGATCATGTGCTCACTTCTGTTACGGGAGAGGTAGGGCTCCTTAATGGGCCACTTTACCAGAATCGTGTGGTGTAAGAAATGAACATTTTTCTCAAAGGAATTTATGCTAACTAGAGACAAAAAAAAAATCAGATATCCACTATATATACTGCATTCCTTAAAAACAATTCAATAGAGGGTATATAGAAGGGAATGAATAAATATGAGCTAAACAGGTAAAGAAAGAAATACACTTCTATTACATAAATGTTTACTTTGCAATATTAAGATATACTAAGCTGGGAAAAGGAGACATGTCTTGGAAGAAAGAAAACCATACCATAAAAAGTTTGAACATTTCAATTCATTTAGAAATCTTAATTTTGTTTCACATAAGCGCCTTATAATAGGATATGGATATTAAACTCATTTTACTTAACTATAGCTTTCTTAATCTTTTCAAATTTTGATTGAACTTTTTGAACTTGTACAAATTCTCCTGGAAGCGTGATTTGTATTTTAAAAGAAATGTGTACCAGATTTGGTGGGTTGGGTTATGACTTAATTAAAATCAAAAGAAAAGACATTTATAAAATTAAAAAAAGTATCAGGACGATATGACAAACACAACATTGCTCCATTTTAAATCTACATTAACTTCATTGCAGTAATATTTTTTACTTCTTCATGTGGTCAGTCACTCTGAATGTAAAATACAATATAATATATGGTATAAACCTGGAAAATCACTGTATGGATAAAATCATTTCATTTGGTTTTATGATCATTTGCTCATTTGTAATTTTTTATTATACAGAGTATTCTATTAGCATTGACATCCTTAGCAATGGACTTTTAAACTTATTAAAGAATGGTTTAATTTTCAAAGTGAAAACTACAACTATATTTGTCAATCTTCTGAGGTTGTATCAGGAAGGATATTATGTATTCACTGTTTCCAATGCCTCTGGTTACTGCCAACATCTGTGCATAGACCCAACACATTTGGCTGCTGAAAAAATACAACACTGGTTTAAGGTGCCAACAGTGGGCCATTTAACTATGCTTGGAAAGCTTGGCTACAAATAATTGTGGCAAAAAGCACTAGGCAGTATTATTAACAAATCCATCCTTTTCAAGGGTCCTGAACTTGGTAACACATTTGTAGCAATTTTTTTGTCCTATCCCCCGCCCCTGGGTAATCATCAATTACCTAATTAGTTTCCACCAAACAACATTTACAGGCTTTAATTTCTAATGGACAACACATATCCCTACCAGAATGACATCTATGTACGTGCAGAAACATTTCTGGAGAATTATGTTGGGTATGTGGGAAGACCTGCACATTTTCCAATATTCACTTAAGGGCTGGTAACAAAGCTGGATTTCATAATGCCAATCTTTTACAATTGTATTGCCCAGATAAATAGCATCTCTATGGGGCGCCTGGGTGGCTCAGTTGGTTGAGCGTCTGCCTTCGGCTCGGGTCATGGTCCCGGGGTCCTGGGATCGAGCCCCGTATCGGGCTCCCTGCTCAGCGGGAAGCCTGCTTCTCCCTCTCCCACTCTCCCTGCTTGTGTTCCCTCTCTCGCTGTGTCTCTCTCTGTCAAATGAATAAATAAAATCTTTTAAAAAAAAATAGCATCTCTATGTTGCTAACCTCCTCTTTTATCTACAAATATCTGTGTATAAAATCATATTCAGTGTCCAGTTTTAGGCAGTAATATTGTTGGGAATGGGATTGTAAAATTAGTCTAGCATCTGGGTTTAGAATACAAGGTGAGGAACACAGAATTTGCAGAGATTCCTTTTGAAATTAGGTGGTGGGTGATGAGAATTACAGCCACAAACGCAGATTTTAGAAATCATGATATTAACACAAGAAAGGAAACAAAATCACAGAATCTAGATGCTGTTTAGTACTATTACATTGATCAGTGAAACTGACTCTTTTAACAACACAGTCTTCTGTTTTCATCTCCAGCCACACATCCACCCATCACAAAACATTGCTTTCAATTCCAAAAACGAAGGTGACTACTTTTGAGGGTAAAAAGATGTGCTGATGTTTGCTGTACCTTAATTATCATCATATATGTCTTCCAGTCAATTAAAAGTAGGTTGAAGTCATAATTGCTACCAATTTCATAGTTTCCAAACTAAACCTAGAATAAATTTCCTCTTAAGGTTTTTTCTAGTTTTTTCTAGACCTAACTCCTCCATTAACTCCTCTGGCTGATATTATCATCCAGCTTTAGATTTTGTATGTCACTTGTATTCTAAACTAACTTTATTATTTGTATTAAAATCAGTCTGTAATTTAGGAATATTAAGATTTTTTGCCAAAATTTTAAAATATGGGACATTAAGGAATTCTTCCCTTAAACTTATCTCCACCTGCCCCCACCTTCCCACCCACAGACAAATCACTACAATAGCTAGAGAAACCGTCTGGCCTAGAAATACACATTCTAATTTAATCATATTATTTTGCTGGTATGATATGATGAACATAAAACCACTTCTCAGTGGCAGATGAATTACTTTAACAGTAAGAAATGGTTGGAATATTGTCAGGCAACAAGTATGGGATCATTTCTCAAGAGGTCAAGATACATAAACGTGGACCAATGGACCAATGTGTTGTCTGTAAGATAACAAAAACGAGATGCACTGAAATAAGTCAATACACAAAGAGCACTAGGATCGACTCTTATTGTAATATCACTGGGTTTTTAAATATTTTTTATATTTTTCTTTCCACCGGAAATAATAAGAATCTAGGCAATTCGGGTGTCAATCTCACTTTCTTATGAATAGAAAGATTTGAGGTAACACATTTTCTTTGCCAGGATTGAGTACTCCACCGTTTGGAAACTGTAAGTATTTCATGGAGTACTTAGTAACTACTTCACTTGGAAACAAAGATACATAGTTTCCTGACTTGGAGTTGTGAAGGTAAGTTAGATAAATGTTGATAGTTTTGAAAAGTGGTTCCAGATGAAGATACAATAAAAGAGAGTTAGCTGTCTACAGCCTATTTCAAGGTTGTAATCTTGAAAAATAAGTTAGTTACACCGAAATCACATTCTCTAAGATATACCTCCTGCTTAAAACAGCAACCTTAATGTACTAATGTAGTTTTTTTCTATGAGTCTACATAAAATCATGAATTATTTAGGTCAGGAGATTTGGCACACTAGCTCTTCTTGAGAGGTAAATGTAAATGTAGATGCTTATAAAACATTTCCATTGGCACAAACAACAATTTATGAGATGGTCAAATTAAGCTTATTTTAATTAATTGGTATTTATTGATCAGCTAGTATATAACAATGTTGTGAGAGATAATAGAAATACAAATGAATGTTGTGTATTATATTCTCAAGGTGCCCCAGCCAGGTAGAGAAAGAGGGAAATCAGTAAACACTTAAATGTGTTATGATGAATGTGAAAGAAATACTTTTAAATGCAATTCCAGTGGTGCAAGTAGAAATGAGTGGACTCTGTGGCCTCAGAGAAGGCTTCATAACATGTAGACATAAGAAAGTTTTAAAGGATAAGCAGAGTTTATTAGGGGGAAAAAGTTGCAGTTATATTCTAGGCAAGGAAAACATCAGAAGCAAAGATTCAGAAGCATGAAAAAGCATGTTTGTTTGTTTGTTTGGAGGAAGCTATAAGGGTTTCCATGTTGTTGAACCAAAAATGAGCACAGTCCTTGGAAAGGTGAGATGGATGATTTTAGAAAAGCAGGATGTGGTGGAGGAATATGAGAGGTAAAGGTTAAGGCTTGAATTAGGAAAGGACTTGTAGTCACTGGTAGGAGGAGAGGCATTGGAGGGTTTTAAGCACAGATATACTTAGATGTCTATTCCAGAAATGCCACATTGATATCAGAATGGAAGATGTGGTTTACAAAGGCATATTCTTATGTAATTTTAAGGCAAAGAAGTTATCGCAAAATCAAAATCATAAAATGCTCAGAATATGGCAACCGATCGAGCTAAACTTTAGTGAACATTGGCCCTTCAGTTCCAGAGGGGAGAAATTTTCATTATATTTCTTCTATGGAAGTTTTGCTTATATTTGGGAAATTAGTATATTATACTCTAATTTTGCTTTTATCTCTTCCTCTCCTAATAGTTGCTGATTTTTTTTTTCTCTCTTTAAGCAAAGACCAAGTCTTATATTTACCCTGTTAAACAATATATTGAGTCATGAAATTCAGTAACTGTTGAATAAATAAATTAATGAATGAATCAGTCAAAGATCTAGTCAACTGCCAGTATGTAGAAGTTGTATCCAACACCTAGCTTCGTTCTTCTGAAAAGCATGCTCAGAATTTTACCAAGTAGTGATTCTTCATTCAGTGTCAAAACTCTCTGCTGCTTTGCCACCTAGTCTCCATCCCCACCTTGTATATACAGGTAGTCAAAGAAACCACATTTGCAAATAAAAATATTTTTATGAAAATAAATGAGATTAGATATAAAGTTATTTACAACACTGGCATTCCAATATGCTTTTTTTTTTTTTTTGGTAGAAGAGAAAAAAGTAGAGCTTCAGTTAACATAAGGATGAATTTTGCATAATTTAGCTTATATCCTTAAGCATATACCCATGATGTATATCCTTACAGGGAAGAAACCAAAGTGCCAGCACCAATGAAAGGGGAGTGGAGATAAAACAGGTATGCAGAGGTCTGTTTTCATCAAAGGGGAGAAGCTATTCAGTCTTTTCTTTCCATAAACTTACATAAGG
Source organism: Neomonachus schauinslandi (assembly GCF_002201575.2). Taxonomy (NCBI): domain Eukaryota; kingdom Metazoa; phylum Chordata; class Mammalia; order Carnivora; family Phocidae; genus Neomonachus; species Neomonachus schauinslandi. Next base: position 34,240,244 of record NC_058407.1, read on the forward strand.
TGTCTACTCTCTGAAAGTGGTCCAAAGGCCAGCCTTTGATCTGTGTCTGTTGGAAAATCAAACTAATAATTTATCTAATGTAGCATCACAAGAGATATTTCTTTTTGAATAGCAAATAGTAAAATAATTAGACTATAACTTTGAACTTCTATATTTGATCAATAATAATGAAGAGAAGCTCATTGATAATTTTTCTATTATCTCTTGCTCTTTCTACATGCATTGGTGAAAGTGTTTTAGTCTTTCTAGAAAAAGTTTATAATTGGAAATGAAAAAATAATTCAAAAAATAAAATCCAAACACAATATAAATAGCTTCCATTTTAATAGAAATTGATGTTTATAGGGGGAAATAAACCCTAGTACTTCCTATTTGTTTATGTAGTCTTTGATTATTTACATCACACATTTTTATTAAGTGCCCACTGTGAATCCTGCATTGCTCTATGTACTTGAGATCTATCAGCTGCAAATAAAAAGAATCTTACCTTCGTGGGCTTAAAGAAAAGTACAATAAACATAACAAAGAAATAATTACAGTTAACTAGAATACAATAAATACTATGGAAAAAGAATAATTAGAACAGGGTAGGGAGAATTGAGAGTGCCAGGGCTGAGTGGTGGAATGAAACTTAAAAGAGGATGATCAAAGATACTTGAACAGAGTTGGAGATGAGGACATTGGCTTGCAGATATTTGGAGTGAAAGTGTTCCAAGTACAGAGAGTAGCCTCTGCAAAGTCCTATGCTAAGGGTGGAACATGCCTAGGGTGTTTGTGAACAGGAAGGAAGCCAACGTGGCAGATCCTGAGTGAGCAAAGGGGATGAACAGGAGAATTGCCCATAAGCTCATGCAAGGTGTTCAGGGAGAGCAGATCATGGAAGACCTAAAATTCCATTTTATCAGAATTTGACTCTGCTCTGAATGAAATGGGGATCCACTGCAGATTTTTAAGAATGGGAGTGACAGGTTAAGACTTATATTTCAAAGTATTATTTTGGCTGCTATTAGAAATGAAGTGTAGAGGGACAGGGCAAGATTAGGTCAATCAGTTGGAAGGCAATTGGAGTAGTATAGGTGAGAGATAGATGGTGGTTCACACCAGGAAGACGGAAGGATAGAAGATAGAAGTAGACAGTTTCTGGAAATATTTGGAAGGTTTATTACTATTTTAACTTGATTTAATTGGTTTAATTTGTTCTTGTATAAACTCGGCAAGTGATCAAAGTCTTAAAATGGTCATGTAATGCTAAAATATTCCCTCAAAATGTTGCATTTACTTTTTCTTTCAAGTGTATTTGTATTATCTCACATGTGGATGGTGAGTTGCTTGAGTAGGTGATATAAATTTGAAGTATCACTCTGCCTTAACTGTATAAAGTACTCAGTAAATATTCTTGGATTAGGTTTCTTTTTTTTTTTTAAGATTTTATTTATTTATTTGACAGAGAGAGACACAGCGAGAGAGGGAACACAAGCAGGGGGAGTGGGAGAGGGAGAAGCGGGCTTCCCACCAAGCAGGGAGCCTGATGTGGGACTCAATCCCAGGACCCTGGGATCATGACCTGAGCCGAAGGCAGAAGCTTAACGACTGAGCCACCCAGGCGCCCCAATGGATTAGGTTTCTTAAATGAAGATTTGAGAAAGCTTTCTGAAAATTTCCAGTTTTGTGTAGTTGTCTTGCTTATTAAGTCTTCTGTGACTACAAAAAATTATGTGAGATCTAAGGATATGTTTTATGGCAATAGATACTCATTATTTTAATAAAATATTATGATTACAAAGGTTAATTCACTTAATCTTTTCATCAATTATAATATTCTTCTGGTGACAGAATTTAATATTCTTTGTATTCTTGACACAAATATGCAATCAAGAAAGAGACACTACCAGTGAAAGAGAAGCATGAAAAAAAAGGAGAAAAGAGTAAAATATTAGTGTAAGTCCAAATTTTCCCCATGAAAGAGATGTATATTTATGTTAATGAGATATTCCTGGTAACAGTTAATACAATATACTTGGATATAGCTCTTTTCATAAAGATATGAAAGTTAGTGCAATAAATGTAATTATCTTTGGTATTTACTGCTTTAAAGTTATGTTATTCTTTAGTACAAAATGAACAGAAATGTCCAATAACTTCTATAACGTAAGCTGCATAACAAGACAAATAATACAGTATTGCTTTCAAATCTGACAACGAATTGAAAATATGTATCCTGTTTTTATAGGGCAATACACATTTTAACCTGGATGTAGGGGAATACACATTGTCCTAAAGGAAAAAAATATATTCAATACAAAGTATACTTTGGATTTATAAGATGAAAATTAATTTAATTGTGTTAACCTAATTTTTCTTTTTTGTTATTTTGATCTAAAGCCCATAATATTAGTGAAGGTAACTAATCCAAGAATTTGAAGGATGTAAGGAATTATGCAGAAAGTACATTTGACATAACATGTCTAATTAATAGAAAAGCAAAGAAATCTTGCTTGCATTATTGTGATAACAACACTTTGCCTATATAAGCTTGGCCTACGTATACTTTTACATTCATTTTAATTTTCAATGTGATTGAAACCAGTTTTATTTGTTAAAAAAATAAGCACAACATTAATAACTATAAATGATAGTTTATAGTTAGGGCATGGGACAAAATGATTAATGACAAGTTTTTGTAGAACTTCATGTAGCACAAGTAATTCAGTTTAAAAATACTTTTGAAGCATCTGCTCTTTCAAAATGTGAGTTCATTGGATAATTTTGTAATTTTTTTCTTCTAAAAAGTCACCTTTAGTAGCCTTCACAGAATGGATAAAACATTATGCAAATCACAAAGCTATTTTAGCAGCATTCTTGTGTAGTAGGGGTGTGTGTGTGTGTGTGTATGTGTGTGTGTAAGTTTGTGTATGTGTGTGTGTGAAGATTTGAAAGCAAAAAAAAAATCTGAGTTTTGTAGATAAAGATGCTTTCATCTTTGACTATTTTATTATCTAGTGGAAAATAATTCAAGTGGAGCCACATGGAGATGTTTCAAAATTCTTAATTCTCTCAGAAATAAAGCATATAAAGACTTCAAAATAAAATATGAAACACCCATTGATTCCAGTTTATCATGAAAAGTGTTTAATGCACATTTACACCTGGTAACAAGCCAATTCATAAAGCTTACATGATTCTTATTATCAAGCTTATATGATCCTTTGTCTATAATAATACTTTCATCTGAGAATAGGTCAATTTAGTTGCAGGATATGCACATTTTTCAGGTGACCTTTCCTTATAACTTCTTATCTTCACTGAGAATGAAAATCATGCATAAGAGAAATCCTCAGAAATTTGGATCTGTACTTCTACTCTAATTGCACAGAACATCTTTCATGCCTGCAGATATTTTTACATCTAAGACAGCCTGCAGTTCTGCTTGGCAACATGAAACTTGTTTCACAAATTTTTCAGCAGCTGGTATGGTAATGAGCCAGTTTTTATGTAAATTAGCGATCTTCCTAATCAATTTTTAACTACAAAATTAAAATTTTAAAAATTTTCGAGTAAATTTTTTAATGGTAAAACGCTTCACCAAATCTATTTATTTAGCTTGCTTTTCATTCAGTCTCTAATTCTAATAAATGTTTCTATGAAAGAGAAAAAACATTTTCTGCCAGAACTCTAGTTTTTAAAGGTGTGATGTATTAAAGGTACATTTTACTTTTTCTTTCAACTTAATATTATTATGAAATAATACATTTTTATTAATTAAAAATGGTGAGGTTAGCATATTCTTGCACTACCACTTTATTTATTTATTTATTTTTTTGTGAGTGAAGCGATAGAAGTTTATTAAGTGAAGATACAGAAAAAGCTCTCAAGAGTGATAGGGCTGCCAACGAGGGCCTTTAGCGTTGGTCTTTTATAGGAGGCTAACCAGGGAACTTAAATCCTTTTAGCATCTCTAGTGGTAACACCTTTAATGGCTTACTTCCTTTTTAGGGTCTGGTTATTCTTTGTTGGTCACATGTGAATATCATTTCACATGTGATTATCATAAAGACACCCACACCACACGACCCACTCCACACGCCTAGGGGAGGGTGGTCCGATTTGTCCCCTTATCTCTGGTTTCCCCACACCTCCACATTTTGGGGATTTCTGTGAGCCTGATCACATAGCCTCCTACCTATCCCTACCTACCCCTTACTCATTTCTCCCCCTGGAATAGTAACCCTAACTGCCATTACGGAATGGGATGATGACCAGTCTGGCTGCTTCCTGCTGAAATGCAGCCATGGGCCGTGTGGCAGTTAGAATCTATCCAGGGGTCCGTCCAGGGGCTTGTGGTATGGCTCCAGGGGGTCGCGATGGGCAGCAAACGGTACATGCATCAGCACGTGCAAAAGGATGATCATAAAACAAGTATTAGGCCCCAAATTATGATCACATCCTTTAGGTAAGATCCCCAAATACCAATTTTGTCAAGAGATCAGTGCATATCTTGATCTTATTTAATTGATCACAAATGTCCCCTATTAACTGGGACACCTTGCAGGAGTTAACTGTATTGTTGAAACAACACATGAGGAATGGTGTAGCAATGGTAGTCAATAGTGGTTCTCGAGAAGTCCTTCTCTGAATTTATTTCTTGGCTGAGTGCATTAATGCCTGGGAAGTATCATTCAGAGTCCTGCTGAGCAAGCAAACTGTTTTGCTTAGTTTATATTGCAGTCCTAACGTAAGTCCTGGAAGTGCCATAGTGAGCTCTGAGGCTGTTTTTACCAGGAGAGCTGTTGTATGCTTGGTTAAAGCCTTTGTTTGCAATTGTATTGTCAGTAGGGGTGGCTTCCAGGATAAAAGACTATGAGGGATGAAACCATCAAGAAGCCCTTTTTGTTTGAGGTCCAGCCATAACAATATCCTAATTACAAGGAATCACTAGTGAAGAGGAGAAGACTTGTCTCAGAGAGAGAGAGAAAAGCAGGGGGAGCGGCAGGCAGAGGGAGCAGGGAGCTGAGCAGGGAGCCCAATGGGGGACTTGATCTCAGAACCCTGGGATCCTGACCGAAGCCGAAGGCAGAAGCTCCACTGACTGAGCCACCCAGACATCCCAAAATCTCTCTTTAAAAGCCAGAGCATACCTGATGGAGATAATGGATGGTCCTGCTTTCTTTAAGATTAGATTGTACTACAACTTTAAAAGCAGTATATTTATAACATCATTTCTTTAGAAAAAGTACTACAAAATAAAATTGCTACTTTTGATGCTGCAGCTAATTATTCTTTTTAATTGCATGAGCCAACATTTTTCAAACCACAAACTAAGCAACTGTTAAATGTATCCAGTTATTGACAAAATACAAGTTATTATTATCCCATGAAATGACCATTCTTTTTTTAAAAGATTTTATTTATTTATTAGACAGAGAGACACACAGCGAGAGAGGGAACACAAGCAGGGGGAGTGGGAGAGGGAGAAGCAGGCTTCCCGTGGAGCAGGGAGCCCGATGTGGGGCTCCATCCCAGGACCCTGGGATCATGACCTGAGCTGAAGACAGATGCTCAATGACTGAACCACGCAGGGGCCCTGAAATGACCATTCTTTTGAGAATAAAGAGTAGTACTAGTCATGGACTTATTGTTCTCTAACCGTATTTTTGTGTACATGGACCTACTTTCCCAGTTTAATATCCTGGAGTATAGTAGTGTCCTCAGAGATGATGGGGAGAATGTATTCAAGCTTTACCACGGAACAGGGAATAAAGTTTATTGTTATATATATATATTTTATCTAAACAGTATACATCTTTCTGTAAAACACAATTGGTTGTACTTTTGAATTCAGTTATTTCTAAAGTAATTAGAGATAACTTTTGACTCTAAAATTTCAAGAATAATGATTTATCTAAGATTCGGGACACCTGGGTGGCTCAGTCGGTTAAGTGTCTGCCTTCGGCTCAGGTCATGATCCCAGAGTCCTGGTAAAGAGCCCTGCATCGGGCTCCCTGCTCTGCGGGAAGCCTGTTTCTTCCTCTGCTGCTCTCCCTGCTTGTGCACAATCTCTCTCTCTCTTTCTCTCTCTGACAAATAAATAAATGAAACCTTTAAAATTTTTTTAAAAATTATCTAAGATTCAGTATCATAGGCACTTCAAAAATGTACTGAGCATATTGTGGAACACCAATATTCTAAATTATCAATTTTTATCATTTTATCATTTTTATCAATTCATTATCATTTTATCAATTTAAATAATTAAATGAATTCCCAATATTCAGAGATGAGGTTTTAAAAAAGAGCATGGGGGGCGCCTGGGTGGCTCAGTCGTTAAGCATCTGCCTTCGGCTCAGGTCATGATCCCAGGGTCCTGGGATCAAGTCCCACATCAGGCTCCCTTCTTGGCGGGAAGCCTGCTTCTTCCTCTCCCACTCCCCTGCTTCTGTTCCCTCTCTCGCTGTGTCTCTCTCTGTCAAATAAATAAAATCTTAAAAATAAATAAATAAAATAAAAAAGAGCATGGGTTTGACTGATGTTTTTGGTAGGTATTATTTTTTAAAATCTGCACTTTGACTTTGTAAATTTGGGTATGGAATAATATATAGCTTGCTGCAGATCAAAGTGTGTTAGAGTTGAAAACCAAAACAAATAAGGGTTTTCTTAATGACACTATCATTTGTTTTTCCAGTTGTTCTCAGATTGAAGATCCAAATTTTGTCCAAATGTTTCTTTCTCAGCCTCTGAAAACTAGAATTTAGAAAAATGCCTAGAACAAGCTAGATTCTTATTATATTTAGCAATTAAATGAATGAACATGGTATCTTTCCTTGTCATTGCATTAATAATGGAGTCTTTAGTTTTCATTGATTTTCAGTTTTGTATGTGTCATCTTGGTGCATAGAAATATGTATTTTTATTTTTTTCAGCCTTATTGATATCAGTTTCCCTGATGAACATAGAAGCAAAAAGCCTCAACAAAATACTAACAAACTGAATCCAATAGCACGTTAAAAGGATCGTTATACCATAATCAACAGTGATTTATCCATGGGATGCAAGAATGTTTCAACAAATGCAAATCAATAAAGGTGATAAACTACATTAAGAAAATGAAGGATGAAAATCATATCATCATATCATCATCTCAATGGATGCAGAAAAAGCACTTGACAAAATTCAACATTCATTCCTGACAAAAACTCTCAACAAATTAAGTATAGAAGGAATGTATCCCAACATAATAAAGGCTATATATCACAGACAAATAGCTAACATCATATTCAATGGTAAAAAGCTGGAAACTTTTCCTCTAAGATCAGGAACAAGACAAAGATCCTCTCTTATCACTTCCATTCAATATAGTATTGGAAATTCAGGTCCAAGCAATTAGACAAGAAAAAGAAATAAAAGGCATCCAAATGAGAAAGGAAGAAGTTAAGTTGTCTCTAATTTTAAATGAAATGATCTTATATAAAGAAAACCTGACGATTCCTCCAAAACAAAAACTATTAGAATTAATAAATGAATTCAGTAGTTGTGAGATATAAAATTAACATACAAAAATCAGTTGTGTTTATATACACTAATAACAAACAATCCAAAAAAGAAATTAAGAAAACAACCCCATTTACAATAGCATCAAAAAAAGAAAAAAAACTTAGGAATAAATTTAACCAAAGAAGTGGACAATCTGTACACTGACAACTATAAGACATTGGATAAAAGAAATTAAGGAAGAAGACATAAATGAAAAGATATTCCATGATCATGGATTGGAATTGGAATTAATATAGTTAAAATGTCGATACCACACAATACATTTTTTAAGACAAATTATTGTTACCTTCTTCTTGGCACTTAAGAAAATTGATACGGAGTCCTAGTTTAAAAGCCACCTGCCTCCGTGTGTCAACTAACAGAAAGCCAACCTCAAAGTAGGCTAATAAATGCTTCATTTGATGTCTTACTAAGGAGTATAGCCCAGAGACAGTCTGAGATTGCTCTGAAGAACTGTTCTGAAGCTTGTTAGCTGTAAGGGATTATATACGTAAAAAAGGAAAAGAAGTGTACGTGCTTGCAAGCAGTTCTCCAAATATTTGGGTGTCACAATGTACAATTTGTTCAGTTGTAAAAATTAAGGTTTACTGATTTCCACATAGACATGTGATAGACCTAAGGGTCATCTTAATACGTTATGTTTCTCTCATATCTGATTGTTCAAAAGCATTGCTTGCATGCCTCCACTGAACTGCTTTTCCGGTTCTTCCTGTTTTCGATATCTCCTTGAGGTCACTTGAGATGGTCACAGAAGGCTGACATCAGTCACCTACGCAGTTTTAGTACACACCTGCAAACATTTTTTAGAGAAAAAGAGGTCAATGCTCAGTAAGCCTGTAGGTCTTCACCCTGGCAAAATGACATATACTTTCTACAGCAAGACTTAACAGAAATGGAATGACTAACAAACTGCCTTCTTCATTATGCTGACTCAAGGCCTGGGTGAGGCTGCACCTACAAAAGGAAGGTCTTTAAAACATGCCAGTGGCCAAGATTGGAATTGTCAAGGACTGCGAAGTTGCGTTACCAGAGGGGACAGCTGGATAGGGAAATATATGGGTATGAAACCAAAGAGAGAAATCTAGCTACAGAAAATACCTTAGATTACTTAACTGCTTGAGTTGGATTAGATGACTGTTCATAATATTCAGGTCTTTCCTTAACCTTATGGGAGAAATATACTTCCCTGTCCCATTTTATGGGGGTTGGCCAAGTGATCTGCTTTGGCTGATAGAATGTGGGAAGTTTTGATAGTATACCAGTTCTAATTCTGGCTTTAAGAAGCATCAAGTTTCTATTCGACCTTTTCTGCACTCCTGCCTTTTCGCCATACGAAGAACATGCCTTGGAAGCTAATGGTCTAAGGTGGGTGAGAGACATGTGGAGCAGCCCTGATTAAAGCTTAGAACCAATAGAGCCAAGTCAGTCTAGATAAGGTAATTCCCAACCACCCCATAGATATGTGATGAGGATAATAATTGTAGTTTTAAGCCACTGAGTTTGGGAATGATTTGTTTTTGCAGCATTACTGCTGCAAAAATAAGTGACTTATTCAGTACTCCTCACTTATTCTTGAGTTAGCACTATCTTTCAGTTGAATTGGCCCAGTCCCTCTCATTTACTCCTGTCATGCTATTATTTTGAATTATGACTATTATCCTTCCCTTCCCTCCCTAATCAGAAATTGACAGAATCTAAAGATGAGGGGAAAAAAGCAGAATTTAATTTAATAAAAGAATCTACCTGGCTAGGTGGGAAATATAATTTTCAAGTATTACTCACAAGAGCAGTATGTGCAAATAACTAAGATATTACAATATGACAATTAGACTTAAGGTAAGGGCGTGTGGAAATAATAGAAGAGAAAAGATTCCTGTTAGAGTTTTTATTAGACTATAGATTCTCTTCTGACTCACTTATGTTTTACACATATCCCCAAATCCTTATAGGCATAACATTAGATGAACATATTATTAAATATGATTGCACACTGCTGTTTCTTGAAAGATACACTATTATATCTCCCTCTACTTTTAAGTTCTGCAAATTAGTGTGGCTTGAGTCCAAAAGAACACCAATACTTACACATTATTTAATTTAAAAAGCCCTGAAATCAATTTTTTAATCCCTGGATATTGTTATTTTCAAAGGAAATATGATCTTCTTGGCTTTATTTCCTACAACAAACAAAACTATTCTAAGAAATTATTTGACACAACTTGTAAGTGTAATTGGACTATAGTATACCAGCTTAGAATTAAAATTGCCTTCTGTTTATTACGGAGTAGTTTACAGGGGTTTTTTTTTAATGTAAAAACCTGGAATACTTAAGCTCTGTTACATTTAGAACTTTTTATTATAAAATACTTGGTATTGGGCGCCTGGGTGGCTCAGTTGGTTAAGCGACTGCCTTCGGCTCAGGTCATGATCCTGGAGTCCCGGAATCGAGTCCCGCATCGGGCTCCCTGCTCGGCAGGGAGTCTGCTTCCCCCTCTGACCCTCCTCCCTCTCATGCTCTCTGTCTCTCTTCTCTCTGTCTCAAATAAATAAATAAAATCTTTAAAAAAAAAAAAAAATAAAATACTTGGTATTGTAACAGAACTACTGTGTTTCCTGGATGGTATGTCTTCAAAAAAACATTCTGCTTTCAGCTTCTTAGCCTTAACTTGATTGTCTTTTAAATTCTCAGTATCAATTTCCCGATTATTCAAGTTGTGGCCAGTAGGAAGCCCTTATTCTCCTTCAGGAAACTGTATCTAATTAACCTCAGAATCCTTTGGAATTGTTCTTCTCAATATTTCTCAGAGATGTTCTTCCCTTTTGCGCTATTTCAAACCTTTAGCACTTCAAAAAACACTGCAAAGACCATTGTGATGTTTGCATATGCTTAGGATTCAGCAAATATTTACTGTAGAGAATGAATGAATGAATGAATGAATGATTATTCTTTCCCCCAAAACTCTTATGATTTTCCATTTTTTTCTGTCCTTAAGCCACAAATCTTTCGCACTGCTCTCAAGCAGATCACCAGGACATGACTTAATTACCTTTGCAATCTCATCTCTTAATTGTGTATCAGACCCATATTTCATTTCCCTCTCATGAGTAAACTTCATTCTCACAACTATGTGCTTTTGCTAATATTATTCTCTTAATCTGAAGTATCTTCCCCCTAAATTTCCTATCTGGAAAAGTCCCATTTTTCTTGCAAGTTTCATTTCAACTCTATTGCTTAATTAAGAACACAGACTTGGAAGTCAGATTCCTTTGGGAAGTATTATTCAGTTTCCTGTAAAACTAAACATATATCTGCTATATGGCACAGAAAGTTTATTCTGAGGAATTTGCCCAAGGAGAAATGAGAATATATATCAATGAAAAGAAATGTGAAAGAATATTTATTGCAATGTAGTCATGATAGTCCAAACTAGAAGTAACCCAGGTATCCATCAATAGGAGTATCGATAAACATTATATATTTATATTCATACAAAAGAATACTACTCAGTAATAAAAAGAAATAAACTCCTCCCACAACATGGATGAACTTTGAAAGCATTATTCTGAATGAAGACTTAATAAAATACACTACTATATGATTTCATTTATATGAAGCTTTAGAGAAGTAAAAACTGAGCTAACTGTAGTAGTCGAAATGTCGTATGAGTAAAAAATAAATGCTTGTTGTAAGCAACTGCAGTTCTTGGGTAGTTAGTTGTACAGCAAGGTTGACTAATACAAGCATAACTAGGAAACATATTTTTAAAGTTTAATATGATATTATGCCCAATTTTAGGTTTGACATTTGGTTGAAATAAAGAATAGGCTCTGAAAAAAAATGTTTTTTCCAAAATGACTAAAAAGGAAGAAGAAAACCTAAATAGGCGGATTTTTTAGAAGCTCTTGGAAAAAACATGAATTACTTCTGAAAGATTACGAGGCCCAGATGGTTTTACAAGCTAATTCATTTCAGTCTTTTAAAGAAGAGATACTTCCAAGAAGATATATACACACTACTCAACAGTTTAGTAAAACAAAATCTTCCCAATTCGTTTTGTAAAGCCCCCAGCACAGCCACAGTAACACTGAAGACATCACACACACACACAGACACACACACGCACAGACACACACCTCATTTATGGCTAGAGGTGTTAGGTGGTAGACGGGCTTTTGTCAGTTCGACACCATCATTACTTCCCTCTAAGGTGGGCACTACATTTCTAAGAATCCCCTTCTTTGAAGACTCAGGGTTTGCCAACAAAGGAACACACATGTAACCTGGAAAACAGAAGTGAAGTGCAAGTCACCATCTCACAAGGTCACGCGGCCAGATGCAGTGGCTTCTTGGAATTCCTTGTGATCTTGGAAATCTCCATGCGCTCCATAGCTGCAGGCTAAATTGTTAGTGATGGTTTCTCTGATTTTCCGGCTGTAGTGATCTAGACCTTTACTGCCCTGCCCCCAATTCCTTCCACATTTTTAAACTTCTATTTCCTATATTAAATTCTTATTCCCATATATTTATAACAGCTCAGCTCTGGCTGATCAAAACAAGACTAATAAAAATGTTCTTAACCAGAGTGGTTCTAAGGGAACAGAACCTTAAGGAAGGGAGTCTGGAATTGGTTCTGGAATTTGGTTATGTTTAAAGGCTTCGTGAAACCCCTGTTATTGGTAAAAGAGTTTCTGATGTCTCTCTAATATTAGGAAAGAGGCTAAAGAACAGTGACAAAACTGAGTCTGAGAACTATGAGTAGTAGGAACTCAAGCTATAGGGGTTACAAATTTAAGATATTTGATTTGATCTAGATTTCACTTGTTTTTGGTCCTTACTTAGTTGCCCATGAATGATGTAGCCCCCTTCTCACTACAAGCTTTTCCCTTTTACCTCTCAATCTCTTATAGTGAGTCATTTTGCCTGTGTTTGTTTCGGGATTCCTCATGCAACAGAGATTGTCATAATCATTTCATTATTTTACAAAGTTGCCATTGGAAGGCTTACACAATTCTTTCCAGAAGATTGTTATAATGCAACTTTACTTAACTCTTCCTGCAACTTGGGAAAGAGGTATTGTGGGGGGAAATCCTGGGTTAGCCAATGACCTCTCTGTGGTGGTGGGGGGAGGGTGGCCCATATGTCAGACCCTGGCTGGCTCACCAATTTTTGATTTGAAACCTCAGGACCTCCCCAGGTGAAATCTGAAACTAGGCCCCATACAGAGGGCAAGGAGAGACCCAAGAAAGAGGCAGACCATTCCACATTGCTAGGTGGCAGGTTTAATAAGCAAGGAAACTTACATATGAGGTTGTTTAAGGCTGATACAAGATGAGTAAATCTCTGCACTTGCTCACCAGAATCTTAAAAGTTTCTATAGAGGTCTCAGTGGGGTTCAGTCACGTTTATGGTCCAGATGGTCTCAACAACAAATTACTCTCTCAAGGTTGCATTCTTGAAATGTCTCCAGCTATGGGAGCAGTAGGAAGAATACACATTTCAAGGATAGGGTTGGAGGCGAGGAATCTCTGATTGTCCAGGTCCAGCTCATGGGTCAACCAGCAGTCACATCCTCTCGATGACCTCATCCAACACCCAGTTTCTAGAATCCAATGTAACTATACTGCCTGTAGAAGGTATATTCATACCATGCTTTGTACGGGTTCTTCTATTAGCCCATATTTTTGGTTACTTAGAATGTTTTTTCATTTATGTTCCTTTTCTGTTAATGGTGTCTTCTTTCACTGGGAGAAGATTCTTCTTCTCAATGTGATCATTATGGAACTATGAATCTCATTTCCAGAGCTATGTTACTTGGTTCAGATATAAAAACATAACCAAACAAAAACAAACAAAACACACATTTTAAAAAAATTTAGTTGGAGTAGGATTATATAATCATATGGACATTAAAGTTTATGCTACATATTGGAAGATTTAAAATTCATAATTAATGAGCTTTATCTAATAAATAAAACATATGCACTCTTTTGAATTCAACATAAATGATTTTATTTATTTATTTATTTATTTATTTAAAGATTTTATTTATTTATTTGACAGAGAGAGAGAGACACAGCGAGAGAGGGAACACAAGCAGGGGGAGTGGGAGAGGGAGAAGCAGGCTTCCTGCTGAGCAAGGAGCCTGATGCGGGGCTCAATCCCAGGACTCTGGGATCATAACCTGAGCCGAAGGCAGACGCCCAACGACTGAGCCACCCAGGCGCCCCTACATAAATGATTTTTTAAAAAAGGAACAAATACTGGACCACAAAAGATCTCAAAAATTCCAAAAGAACTGATATTACAAAGATCAAGTTATCTCACTATAATGTTAACATAAATGATCAGCATAAAAATAAAATTTAAAAATGTGTTTATAAATTATGCAAATAAGAATTGAAATTACTTAAAAGGATCACTTAATTAATTTGTAGTTTGCAATTAATGTTGTACTTAGGGAGTAAATTATAATGTTGAAGCAATTTAATAGCAGTTGTTCAAATCCAAAAGCTAGAAAAGACAACTAAAAGAAATATATAAATAACATGAGAAAAGAAATTCACAAGAAAGCAAAAAATGCATTGCCAACAATATCAAAAGTTGATTCTTTGAAAAAACTATAGACAAATGTTTAGCAAGACTGATAGAAAAAGAAAGAGATAAGGTCAAAATAAGCAGCATTATGGAAAAGTGCATGTATCTACAAGTATGATCTAGGATTTAAAATAAAATAGTACTAACAAATTTATTGCAACACACTAAAAAATTAGATGAAATGAACAATTTTTTTAAAAAAATTAAAATCCTTTTTTTAAAAAAGGAATTACCAAGGGACCCTGGGTGGCTGAGTCATTAGGCGTCTGCCTTTGGCTTGGGTCATGGTCCCAGGGTGTTGGGATCGAACTCCGCATTGGGCTCTCTGCTAGGCAAGAAGCCTGCTTCTCCCTTTCTCACTCCCCCTGCTTGTGTTCCCTCTCTCGCTATCTCTTTCTCTGTCAAATAAATAAATAAAATCTTTAAAAATATAATAAAAATTTTAAAAAAAGGAATTACCAAAATTTACTCAATTAAAAAATAGTTAAATAGACCAATAGAAAAATTCAAATAATAATAAAGTATCTCTATGTAACACCTCCTTCCTACTTTCCTCAGTTTCCCAGGCAAGTAATGAACAATTTCTATCTTATGTAAGAGTATTTGAGAGACTAGGAGTGTAAACTTTGGATCTCATTTTACAATGGTCGAATAACCTTGATTTAAAAAACAATTGTAAGGGAAACATAAACAAAAAACAAATAATTTCATTTTTGTATACAGATGAAAAACTCTAAATAAAATATGAAAAGTTGGACTCATCTATTTAAATAAAAAATAATAGTACATCATAGTCAAGTGGGATTTATTCCAGGAATAAAAGCATGTGTGAACACCATAAAAATCATGAATATAAATATCATAAAAAAATTAAAGTTTAAAAACCGTAAGCTTGCCTTTAGAGCATAAGGTAAGAATTTGTTGTATCTGGGTCTCTCTCTGTTCCTCAGACATGCCCTGTAAACTCCTGTTAGGGTCTTTTCACTGACTTTTCTGCCTGGAACATCTGCAAGGCTAATTTCTACAAGTCCTTCGAGTCATTGTTCCAATAAAATCTCAGAGGCTTATCCTGACAACTCAATTTAAAATTGAAGTGCACCCTCCTTCCCCTGAATCTTCCAACCCCCCTTAGCCTACTTTATCTTTTTTTATTTTATAGCACTTAGCTCTTTTAAACATATTATATGATTTACTTATTATGTTTACTGTAAATTTTATGCCTTCCTTTGCTCCACCCCACTAGATTATAAATTCTATGAGGGTAGGGATATTTGTCTATTTTGCTTACTGATATATTTCAAGCACTTAGGACTGTGCTTGCCATACAATAAGTACCCAATAAATATTTGTTGAATGAAATAGTTCATAATTTAAAAACTCAGTAAATTACTAATGAAATTTCTTTAAATCAGAAATAGCATATGCCAAAGACACATTTTAAAATGAAGAATGGGGGGGCGCCTGGGTGGCTCAGTTGGTTGAGCAACTGCCTTGGGCTCAGGTCATGATCCTGGAGTCCCAGGATTGAGTCCCGCATTGGGCTCCCTGCTCAGTGGGGAGTCTGCTTCTCCCGCTGACCCACCCCCTGTCATGCTCTCTCTGTCTCTCACATTCTCTCTCTCTCAAATAAATAAAATCTTAAAAAAAAAATAAAATGAAGAAAGGTTTTCAGTTATCACACATCGTTTAGCTGTACCAGTGGAAGGAATATTGAATATTTTCATACTGCTGAAAAAATAGCTGTGCCTTAGTCCCCCAAGTTCCTCCTTTCTGCTACTTTAGTCACCCTGGCTCCCTTCCTGGGATGCTGGTCCTCTCTATGCTCAATTTCCTTTGGTCAGTACAATTATAGTTATTAGTTGCAGAAAATTAAGTATTTTTAACATCACCATTATTTAAATCACACATGAAAGAAAACATAGAATGAAATCACCTAAGGAGAGTATGGAGAGGGGAAAAAAAAAAAAAAAAAAAAAAGAACAAAGAAAAAACCCCAAAGCCATTAACATTTAGAAAGAGAAGAATAAAAGAAGATGAATAAAGAGTTACCAGATGTCAGAGAAAACCTGTAAGCATTTATTTTCATAAAAATCAAAAGAAAAAGAACCTTGAATTTGTCCTGTTTTCCTCAAATGATAGTTGAAATTCTGGAAACAACACTGTGAGTTTTAAACCATACCAATTGATTTGATCGCTTTGACATTTGTCAATTCAGTTAACCCATCCTCTACCTATAGAGAGATCAAAGAATATAGTTACTTGCCTTGCTTCTACCTCTCAGCCCTTGACCAGTCAAGAAGACGTAGGATGAATAGGATATTCACTAGGTATTTTGGGGTTCTGCAGACTTTGGTGTCATAAAAATTTCAAAACTGTATATCAAATAAACTATAGTATATAATAAAAATTTTATCAGAAAAAAAGATTTTCCACAATATACTACATGTATAACAAATAGAATTATAGTATCATGGTGTGAATTGATTTAAATATTTTCCTTTAGTACTGTGATTTTTAAATCTTTTTTTTGGCATATCTTTGCATTGTTTTTCTGAACTCTGGTGCTATACCTTTGGGAGTTTTTGCATAATGTTATCATTTTGAGGAATTTGGTGCTTAAAAGTAGGTATTAAATTCAGAAAGTGATTTAGATAGGGGCAGGTATTTATTTACAGTATCTAATAGATGCCTTCTAACTATAAACATGGACAACCACAGTCTCATCTTTTTCTTCTGCAATGTGTGGCTAATAATTATACCTCTTGCCTAGAGTTAGTGTAATAATTAGGAAAAATAAGGCATTTAAATTACTCTGCACATTGCCAGGGCACATTCCTAACTTTGAATCAATACTTGCTAATATTAACTACAGTGTGGCCAAAAAGACTAGCCTCCCTTTACTTGTAGGTTGAAATCTAACTCTTACTCTTTCCCTTCTGCCACACCAACACCATGTGATCATTTCCCCCCGTGTGACAATGAAAACACCCAATAACTGTTAGCTAAAATATATTAGCGATTGGACATTAGATCACTGAAGGGTCTTTATTGTTAAAATTAAAAATAGATACTTTTTACCTCCCTAGGTTTCTAGGTTCTCCTTTTGGGATCTTTCCACCACCCCCCACCCTTCTCCACTTATTTTCTTTTTTTTTAAAGATTTTATTTATTTATTTGAGAGAGATAGCGAGAGAGAGAGAGCACGAGCAGGGAGGAGAGGGAGAAGCAGGCTCCCCACTGAGCAGGGAGCCCGACATGGGGCTTGATCTCAGGACCCTGAGATCATGACCTGACCCGAAGGCAGACGCCCAACCGACTGAGCCACCCAGGCGCCCCTCCACTTTTTATTTTCAAAGGTGACTAGTCCTTGTGTTAATTCTATATTTTCCTCCTGTTAAAATTTATGCATTCACTAAAGGTTTACAAGATAGCATTAAAAAACATGAACTCTGAAGCGAGCCAAATCTGGGTTAAAATCTTCATTTTGTCATTGAACTCTCTATGTGCTTTCTCTTGTTTCTTCTTCTCATTGGCTTCAAGACGTGAATTAGTATTAGTCATTCTTGAGGGTATCACTCCACAAATATTTTTTGACTTGTAGCTTTGCATATGTATTTGAGGTAGGTGTCAAATGTCAGTGAACAAGTGTGAGGAGGGAATACTCGTAGGCAATAGGCCTTCTTTGTACTGCTATAAACCATTCTTGTAAGCATACAGAAAACTTTGTTTCCCACAGATAAGCCTAATCCTGGTTATGGAAGACATAGCATTACTTATTTTCTTAAATTCTTCTCAGTTGTTATTGGTATTATTTCTCCTGTTTATCAATTTCAGTACATAAAAATGATATATATCAACATAAATATTTGCCTGTCACCAACATATGAAGTAAAAAACAAATTATACACGATGTTCTGTAAGAGGTTTTTTGGAACTGTTTTTTATTTTTTTTTCCCGTGGGACATCTGTCAGAGTATTTATTTACTCATGCCAGGGAAGGGGCATCCAGGGAATCAAATCTAATTTAACTAAAAAAATATTTTAAAGGTGAGATTGGAAGAGACTGAGAAAAACTCTCTTGGCTGCGTTAAAAGCTAAGGATTAATTGCAATGTTCTGACCTGAAATTCAGGTCTTGTGATTTCTTTCCAGGAGATTTTTCACTGCATGAAAAACCTGTCTGCAATGGCCTTGTTATTTAATTCAATCTTAATTGGATACAACCCGTCAAAATCTGAGGGATTGTTGGAAGGCCTAAAAGCGCACAAAGGTATTTTTTAATGGTAACATTAATTGTCTGGAAGTGAAAAATGCCCTTCATCAAGTCACTGAACCTTTCTGCTATAATTTGTTTAGGCTTATTTTGCATTTCTTTCAAATTTTGAAAGGACTTAAAGTTTCAAGGACATAAAATTTAATCTCTAGAGCATATGCCCTGTTCAGGGGAAGATTCAGCCATTTTCAAAGGAAGGCTTAGATTTGTGTTCAGTGAGGTAGATGTTAGGGGTTCTCCACGTGGCTTAATTATGTGTATGTCTTGATTGCCTCAAGAATTCATGTTGTACTGAGACCCCTCGGGGAAGAGTCCGATGCTAAGGGACCAACATAGGGTGAGGACCAGCTCCCTAAAGCAGCCTTTCCTAACCTGGCCGGAATCCCTGAGCGCTATCAGGCCAACGTTTGGTGGAGAAGCAAATGCCCAGATTGCTTTTCTTTTGCAAGAGATGTAAATGGCCGGCTTGAGAGACAGGTAGGGAAAAGGGTTCTTTGGGTCACCCACCCACTTCTTGTCCCGTCACGGACTCTCGGAGAATATTAGAGGGTGCGAGGCAGGACCATTTCTATTGTTATCCTCGCTGAGACAAAGGCGCGGGCGGACAACTGGTGCTCGTCCTCTGCGTTGGGTGGGTTAAAGGAGGCTGGCATGTCAGGGGTAGCCGTTTGGTTTTGCTTCGGAGCGGACTTGCCCGGTCCGTGCCGCCCGGGCTGGCCCATCCTGGAGCGCAGGGAGGACGCGGCTGGGCAGCCGCAGCGGCCTCTGCGTCAAGGAGCTGTGGGGCGGGGAGGTGCGGCGCCCAGCCTGGCGACTAGGCTCCCTTCCCCCGCTGCGCCCGCAGCCTCCCCCTCTCCCCCGCAGCGGGTCGGCGACCGCAGCGCGGGCGGGCCGGGCACGTGGGCGCCTCCGTCACACCCTCACTCACACCCTCACACACACCCGCGCGCACTCACCCGCGCGCCTGCATCTCGTGCTCTTTCCCTGGCGGACACACAGGCGCTCAGGAGTGCCTCGCAGCCAGCCCGCAGGGCAGCGACCCCCTCAGCCCAGCCCCAGGGCCCGCCCTTGGCAAGCCGCTGCTTCTCTCTCGACAGCTCCTCTGCGGCCTCCGTCGCAGCCACCTGGGCCCGACGCTTTAGCCGCTGCTGCTACTGTCGGGACCTGGAAGACCCAAAAGGTGCCCGGTGGAGACACGCGAACGGTAATGACACGCTCCTACTGCTAAGGGCACGGTTTTAGGTAGGGCGGGGCTCACCGTTAGCCACCCTGGAGCCGGCGGACGGGGACGCGAGCGGACTTGGTGGATGGATCCCGGGAAGGACTCAGGCTGGGTCCTGGGATGAGGGGAGGGGGGCAGCTCCAAAGCTTTTGAGGGTGAACTTGGGCTGAGCGGGCGACCCTCCAGGCAGGGTCCTGCACCTGTGCACAAGGGGGTGGGGGGTGACGAGTAGCGGGGGAAGCACATGGGGCGAAACGTGCCGCCATCCTTCCTTCTCGTCGTGGAACTCGCCTACAGCATCCCCGAGAGACTAGTCGTTTCCAAGTCAAGTCAGGGCTGGCTGGACGGGTGGGGTCCGACTGGGGCAAGTCCGAGAGGAAAGTTGGTAGGGTCCGGACGAAGCGAGGCGCTTCCGAGGTTCTGGGTGAGTTGGAAGCAGATCCCCGCGCGGGTGGGCGGTAGGGCGGGGAGAGGAGCCAGTCTCATTCCTCATTCGCTTCTCGTCGCTTTTGCCACTGCTGAGGGCGACTGCCGGAGGCTCTGTGTTTTCACGTGACCCTCGTTCCCTTTTGCCCGAGGAATCCTGCGATAAAAGGTCCGTAAGTGGGCCTTTCCGCGCACAAGGCACGTGGCTACTGGAGAAAGCACAACCTGTGTGTTTCTGCGCATCCAGGAATTTGAGAGTGTGCCGGTGAGATGGTGATGCTGGGGATTTTAAGGAGAGGATGGGAGGAATTGGAAAGCCAGACCGTTTCTACACCATTTACTTGGCTTGTCTGTGAGTGGCCTGGGCAGAGGACGATTTTGAATATAGGGACAGGTTTTCAAATCATAACACGCAGGCAGACCAGCCTTATAAACATGAGCGAATCGAAACGCCCGGCCGAGACATCCCGGGGACAGGTGTGACCCACCCAGTCGCAGAGGCCGCGGGAGCGGGAATTCTTTTCCGTTAAGACAAGGAGCGGCGTTGGCCGCGCGTTGGAGAGGGAAGCCCCCAGGCTCGCGCTTAGTGTCTCGCTCTCTTCCCTCTTTCCATCTTCTTCCTTCCAAGGGAAAGGCTGGAGTAAGACGGGGCGGGGTCCGCACTCAGGCGCGGTGACGTTAGCAGTGTTTGGGTGCTTATGCAAATGAGGCTGCGTCCGTTTCTCCCAGTCTGGCCGGGCCTTTCCAGGTCTTAAAGGTAGACGCAGCCTTACTTAGTCTGCACCATTTGTATGGTTCACTACCCAGAAACACGGGAGGACTGAAGTGTTTGTTTTATGTACTGCGTTTAAGCGCCTCATCACCCAGTTTTTAAAGCTGTTTTATACCTGTCATTGGCTGGTTGCTTTCCCGGGATACCGGGAACTACGTGTTTGCTTTAGGAAGTATTCTCTGACGAAGCAACCTGATAGAGCTTCTTACCCCACCCAGCCTCATTTCCGCAAGAACGGTGCTGAGATAACCGACCTACTTGAGTCTTTGGCGCCTAGGTTTGACTTGTGTAGTAGGTACTTAATAAGTACTTGATGATGGACTGAATTGCCCTCGAAGAGTTTTTATCTCATTAAATTCGGAGTATTCGATCATCAGAATCATGTATTTTATTTTTGTGTGCGTACCCTCTGTATCCACATGATCAATGATCCATGTTGATTTATTGGAGTAAAATATGTTACAGAATTCATTGATCATTTTCCTCCAAGCGAAACATTTAATGTGTTCTTTTTTTCAGGAAGACAGGAATTAACACTATTTTGAAAGGAAGATAATTTCTTCCTGTTTGTTGACAGGTTTTCTTTTTTCTGATTGCATTGCGGTATTCTTGATTCAAGAATTACTTTACACTCCCAATATATGTTAACTCAAGATATAATATTTTAAAGGCTTAAGAAAGATATTTATACATGTTTCTAGAAAATGAGTGTTCTGTCATCCAAATGATAACGTAAATAAGAAACACTGTTTTGGTCTGTTCAGGCTGCTGTAGCAAAATACCATAAATTGGGTGCTTTATGATCAACAAAAATTTATTTCTCATAGTTCTGGAGGCTGAGAAATTCAAGACACCAGCAGATTTGGTGTCTGGTGAGAGCCTGCTTCCTGCTTCTTAGATGGTGCCTTTCACTGTATCCTCACATGTTGGAAGGGGCTAGTTAGCTTTCTCGGTTACTTTTATTACGCAAAAGGCCCCATCTGCTAATACCATCATCTTGGGGTTAGAATTTCAACATATGAATTTGGAGTGGAGGACACAAACATTCAAGCCATAGCAAATAGTAGAAGAATTTAATTGGCTAATAGCCATTTGAGATACCAATAATCAAATGAAATGCCTTACTTGTCAATTATTAAGTTAATACGTAAAATAAGTTAGAATAATTACTAAAACCTAAACTCTATGTTTATAATCATTAATTTACTCAATGATCAGAGTTCAAATTTTGCTGAGTGCATGTTAGAAAATATGCTGTCCTGTCATAAAATAAAACTTGTGTATGAATAGGTAAGAAAGTTGCATTCTGTTGAACTCTGGGGTTATTACCCAGGTAGTAAAAAAAATCATTGACTTAGATTGATAGACCTAAAAGAGACCTTGCTTATTATCAAAAACTCTGAAAACTTTTACTTCTCAATTTACTTCTCAACTTCTTTTGGGTAGTGTGTGACTATTATTACATACATAGGCATGATTGGATATATTAATATAGTCTATGCAGAGTAATATTTTTTTAAGATTTTATTTATTAGAGAGAGAGAATGAGTGGAGGGCGGGAAGAGGGAAGAGCAGGCTCCCTGCTGAGCAGGGACTGGATCCCAGGACCCTGAGATCATGACCTGAGCCAAAGGCAGATGCTTAACCTACTGAGCCACCCAGGCACCCCTCTGCAGAGTAATATTTTTTTTTTAAAGATTTTATTTATTTATTTGAGACAGAGAGAATGAGAGACAGAGAGCATGAGAGGGGGGAGGGTCAAAGGGAGAGGCAGACTCCCCGCCGAGCAGAGAGCCCGATGCGGGACTCGATCCCGGGACTCCAGGATCATGACCTGAGCCGAAGGCAGTCGCTTAACCAACTGAGCCACCCAGGCGCCCCTCTGCAGAGTAATATTAAAATAGTTTCTGAACAAAATTCCATGGGCATAGTCTGATGCATGAAAACATTTAAAGTTACATGGCAGGAAGAATCTTTATATTTATATCCAATTTCCCTTATAATTTAAAATAAGTCCTAACTACTGTTCTGAATGTATTTAGTAAATTTTTTATGGATTTATCTGATTAAATATTTACTTTGACCAATAATGATTTTCTCATATTTCTCTGTGAATAACAAGCCCCAGACACTGGGCTACAGGATAGTTTTAAATGCTCAGTATCACTTGATATAGAAGACTGTTTTCAGTCTTGAAGTTCACTTTATTTCCTTTTGATTAATGCACTAACGTATCCTTTCACATAAGATTCATTGATTGTTATCTTTGAATGAAATGCTTACACTGGGAGCTTTTTCACCTACCAGATTGCCAAAGATCAAAAATTACTCACTGTATTGAAGAGGGCAGAGGGAAACAGGCACCTCTCATATATGGCTTGTAGTTCAAGTTGAGACAACTTTTATAAAGGGCCACTTGGCAGTATTTACCAAAATTGTAGAAGCACATAACCTTTGATCAAGTAGGTCCACTTCTAGGAATTTATTCTACAGATATGCAAATGCCAGATATACAGAGTCAGTTGCTTGAACATTGAGGCAGATTATCAGAAATGACCTAAATATATACTCATACCATGGTCTATCATACAATTAAGACAAAACAGAACAAACAAATAAATAAAAACCAAACAATTGTATTGAGAGCAAAAGCTTTTGAAGGCTTTTTAAATGAAAAACCAAGATGCAGAGTTATGCATATAGTGACTGTTGTGTAAGAAGAAACAGGTTGGGTGGGTGGGGCGAAAACACATAACAGCTTGAATATATATACACCAATACCTGTGGAGAACTTTGGTGACTTACAGGGAAGTAGGGATGGGACTGATACGCTGAGGGAAAGAATGGGAAGATACTTTTTGCTCTATGCCCTTTAATACTATATTACTATACTATTTATTCAAAGTATACATTAAAATATATTCTAAAGTGAAGGCAATAGCAAATACCCGTGGGAGAACAGTATCCAGGCATCAGATACTATAGAATGAGTAAGGTATAAAAGTCAATGGGTATTTTGGCTCCATGATTTTCATAGTTTCTGAATTTACAAGAGAGGTTTTGCTTTCAACATTCTTAGTAATAAAATTATATTAGAGCAGCAGATGGGATTTAGTGGATTCACTAAATTTATCCAGTATTATCAGCATAAAAATACAAAAACAATTTTAGTGAGTTGACTGGGGCCTTAAAGAAATTTTATTTTTAGATGGCTATAGATTCACATGTAGTTGTTAAGAAATAATACAGAGAGCTTTTGTGTGCTTGTCACTCAGTTTCCTGAAAATGTAACATCTTGCAAAACTGTATTACAGCTTCATAATCAGAGTATTGACATTGATAAAGTCAAGTAACAGAACAGTTCCATCACTGTAAGGATTCTTGTGTTGCCCTTTATAATCACAACCACATCACTCTGCTCTTCGTATTTATTTTGCATTTCAAGAATGTTATCGAAATGGAATCATATAGTATGCAA
Source organism: Neomonachus schauinslandi (assembly GCF_002201575.2). NCBI lineage: Eukaryota > Metazoa > Chordata > Mammalia > Carnivora > Phocidae > Neomonachus > Neomonachus schauinslandi. Next base: position 34,264,557 of record NC_058407.1, read on the forward strand.
CATTTTGTAATTGGCTTTTTCCACTCATGTAATTGTCTATAAATTCATCTAAGCTGTAGTGTATATCAGTAGTTTATTTTTATTTTTGAGTAGTACTCCATGGTATGGATTTACCAAAGTTTAACTATTCACCCATTGAATGACATCTGGGTCGTTTCCAGTTTAGGGTTATTATGAATAAAGCTGCTATGGATACTCATTTACAGGTTTTATGGAACATAAATTCTCATTTCTCCAGGATAAATGCCCAGGAGTGTAATTGCTGGATTATATGGTAGTTGCATGTTTAGTTTTCCAGAGCACTGTACCATTTTGCATTCTCACCAGCAATGTATGAATGATCAGTTTCTCTGTATCCTTGCCAGAATTTTGTTGTCATTATATTTTAGCCATTTTGAGAGGTATGCAGTGACATCTCATTGTAGTTTAATTAGCATTTCCTTAATGGCTAATAATGTTGAACCTCATTTCATGTGCTCATTTGCCATCCAGATATCATATTCAGTGAAATGTCTCTGTATATTTTTTACCCATTTTAAAATTATTTTTAATTGTTGAGTTTTATGAATTTTTATAGATCCTAAATACCTGCCCTTCCCCAGATATGTGGTCTGCAAATATTTTTCTTCCAGTCTTTAGCTTATTCTTTCATCCTCTAAATAGGTTCTTTCACAAAGCAAAAGTTTTTAATGTTGAAGTTCAGTTTACTAAATTTTGCTTTTGATGTCGTATCTAAGAATTCTTTGCTTTGCTCTAGATCTCAAAGATTTTCTCCAATGATTTATTTTTGACAGGCGGGGATACTAACCACTATACTAATGAGGAGGTCCAATGATTTATTTTTGAAAGTTTTATAGTTTATGTTTTACCTGTAAGTCCATGATCCAGTTTGAGTTAAGCGTTGTATAAGGTGTGAAATTTAGGTTGAGGTTGTATTTTTGCCTAGAGATATCCATATTCCAGAACCATTTGTTGAAAGGGCTGTCATTCTTTCTCCATTGAATTTATGTTTGCACCTTTGTCAAAAATCAGTTGGGTGTATTTTTGTGGGTCTATTTATGAGTACTCTTCTGTTTCATTGATCTATGTGTCTACCCCCTTCTGCTAAGATAACACAATCTTCATTACTGTAGGTATAAAATAAGTCTTCAAATCAGGTAGAATGATTCCTCTCACTTCATTCTTCCTTTCTAAATTGTTGAAGGTATTTTAGTTTTCTGCCTTTTTATATGAATTTTAAAATAATTTTATCTGTAAATTTTTTCTGGAATTTTATCTATAAATTTTTTCTGGCATTAAACTTGTATATCAATTTAGGGAGAATTTACGTATTTACTATGTTAGTCTCCCAAACCATAAACATGGTAGTTATGTCTGCTTATGTATTTAGATCTTTTTTTATTGTTTTCATCAGCACTTTGTAGTTTTCAGCATAAAAGTACTATCCATGTTTTGTAGATTTCTTGGGATTTTCAACGTAGAAAACCAGAATGTCTGCAAATATGGAAAATTTTCTTTCTTTCTTTCCAATCCAAATGCCTTAGATTTCCTTTTCTTTCCTTATTGCACTAGCTAGAACTTTCAGTACTCTGCCCACTCTCTTAAAAGTATGAGAGTGGGCATTCTTGTTTCTGATCTTAAGGCAAAAGCATTCAGTCTTTCATTGGTAAGTATACCAACTGTATGTTTTTTGGAGGTGATTTTTATCAAATTGAGAAAGTTTCCTTTTATTCCTAGTTGTTTTTTTTTTTTACAATTTTTAAATTACAGGTGGATACTGAATTTTGTCAAATGCCTTTTCTGTATCAATCAATATAGTCATATGATTTTTTTCTTTAGCCTCTTATGGTATATTACATTATTGATTTTGAATACTGAACCAGCCCTGTATACCTAGAATAAAGCCCATTTGGTCATGGTATATAATTCTTATTATATATTGCTGAGTCTGTTTTCTAATATTGTGTTGAGGAATTTTGTGTCCGTATTCATAAGGGATATAGATTTATAGTTTTTTTGTATTGTTTTTCTTCCTGGTATTGTCTTCAGAGTAACAGAGTAATACCAGCTTAATAAAATGAATGTGCAGTGTTCCATTATCTTGTATTGTCTGGAAGAGATTGTGCAGAGTTGATGTTAATTCTTCTTTAAATGTTTAATAGGATTCCCTAGTGAAACCAGCTAGGTCTAGAGATTGCTTTTGTGAGAATTTTAAATAATGTGCATTTAAGTTCTTTAACAGATATAGAGTTATTACATGATCTGTTTGATATTGGGTAAGTTGTGGTAGTTTGTGTTTTTTGAGGAATTTGTCCATTTCATCTAAATTGTTTATTTATGTGTGTAGAGTGTTTTGCTGTTATTCTCTTATGATCATTTTGATGTCTGTAAGTTTTGTTGTGATAATCCCTGTTGCATTTTTGATATACAAATGCCTTAAATATAAGACTGACCACATGGAACTTTACAAAAGAATAGCTAAATGTGTCTCTCAAGGTTAGTATTTACTTTACGGTTAAAAGAAAATCACTGCATGGATTTAAAAATCTAAACCACACGATTTTTACACAGGTCTAAGCCCCATTGTGAACAGTTCCTTGGACAATAGTTTAAATTTCAGTAGAGTTAAATATTTATACTTTCAGTTAAATTAAATGAATATTCAATTTGTCCCCCCCTTGGCAAATGTTTCAGTTATCTCTTGCTACATAACAAATACTCCCTGCCACTGTGTTTTGTTTTTTTTTTTTTTCAGTAGGTTCAAAACAATGGTTTATTGAGCCCCTTTACCCTCTGTTGCCTTTCTGGTATTGTAATGATTTAAAACAATAATGAATTATTATTTCTTATTATTCTGTGTGTTGGCTGGGCTCAGCTGGATACCTCATCTGTTCCATTTGGTATGTGTTAGCAGTTCGACTGGTACTAGAATGTCAGTGCCTTTTTTCCTGGGCCTAGGGCTTCAGTCACTGAGGCGCTCCCTCTCTTTCCATGTGGGATTTCTAGCAGGGCAGATGGACTTTTATATATAGTGTCTGAATTCCAAAAGAGTGAAAGCAGAAACTGCCAGGCTTCCTCAGCCCTAGCCTTGGAACTTGCAGTGTCACTTCTGCCTTCTACTGGTCAAAGCAAGTTCACACACTCCCAGAATTCAAATTCAAGCTCAAGTAGGGCCCAGAATTAAGAAAAGAGGAAATAGACTCCACTTCCTAATGGGAGGAGGAGCACACATGTACAGTATTGGGAGGAATTATAAACCTTCTTTTTGCACACAATCTATTTTAGGAAATAATTAAGAAAGGTCATACTTGATAGTTTATGATGATAATGAATAAAACATGTTGATTGCCTCCAAATTCATTTTTCCTGACATGATAATACAAATATATAATTAAATGTAATATAATATTATATGCCTATAGTCAGCCAGTAATAGCTCCTAAAATATGTCTGCCTACTAATTCTTGGTACTTGTGAATGTTACCTTATTTGGAAAAAGAGTCTTGGCAGACATAATCCGCTGATGAAGAGATTATCCTGATATGTCCAGATGGGCCCTATATGCCATCACAATGTCCTTATATGAAAGAGTCAAAGGGAGATCAGACACCCACAGAAGAGGTGGAGGCAGGGTGAGTGTGGAGGTAGAGATGGGAGGGATGTGGCTCTAAGTGAAGGGATGCTGGCAGCCTCCAGAAGCTAGAGAAGGCAAGGAACAGACTTCCTCTTGGAAGGGGTCCTCTTGAGGGAGAGACCTGCCCACACCTTGATTTTAGTGTATTAAAAATAATTTTGATCTCTGGGTTCCACAGCCTTGAAAGAACTCATTTATGCTACTTGAAGCCACTAAATTTGAAGTAATTTGTTACAGAATTTTTAGGAAATGAATACAGTGTTTAAATCTGAGTTGTTCTCAATGTATTAGCAAAATTTTAAGTATTTGAAAGAATTTTTGTCTGTTTTTAAAATGTTTAAAAGACTTAGTGAAATGCTTTATTAAGATTTAAAATCTGTCCTTGATTCGTAGAAGTCAACAAAAAATACATTTCAATTTATGGAAATTGCTTTATAATTATAATTTTCAAATAATTGCAAGCTCACAGGAAGGTACAAAGGGAGGTCCTGTGCACCTTTCACCTAGCCTCTCTCATTTTATGATCTTGTATAGATGTACAGTACAATATCAAAACCAGCATATTGATATTGGTATAATCCATAGTTTTTCAGATTATGAATTTTCTCTGCCTATGTGTGTGTATATGTGTATAGTTCTTTGTAGTTTTATCAAATGTGTAGCTTCATGTAATCCTTAACCATAATGAAGATACTACTAGGGGCGCCTGGGTGGCTCAGTCGTTAAGCGTCTGCCTTCGGCTCAGGTCATGATCCCAGGGTCCTGGGATCTAGTCCCACATCGGGCTCCCTGCTCGGCAAGAAGCCTGCTTCTCCCTCTCCCACTCCCCCTGCTTGTGTTCCCTCTCTCGCTGTGTCTCTCTCTGTCAAATAAATAAAATCTTTAAAAAAAAAAAAAGATACTACTAAACACTACCATCTCAAAGACTCCCTTGTCCTTTATAGCACACCCACCTGCCTGTCCATACCTTCACTCCTAGCAACCACTGTTGGTTCACCTCTATCATTTTGTTATTTCACAAATGTTATATAAATGAAATTATGCAATATGTATCCTTTTGAAATTGACTTTTTTCCCCATGCAGCATCATTTCCTTGAGTTTCATCCAAGTTATTGCATGTATCAATAATTCTTTCCTTTTTTCTTGCTGATTTGGCATGATATGGATATACTACAACTCGTTTTACCATTCACCCACTGAAGGACATTCAGTTTGGGGCTATATAAGTAAAGTTGATATGAACATTTATGTACAAGTTCCTGCTTGAAAATAAGCCTTTATTTCTTTGGGCTATATGTCTAAGAGTGCAAATTGGTGGTCAATGTGGTAACTCTATTATTAGTGCTTGAAAGGAAATTCCAGCTATTTTTTTTTTAATTTTTTAGAGTGGCTGTACTATTTTATATTTCTATCAGCAATATATGATTGATCTAGTTTCTTTGCATCCTCACCAACTTTTGGTGTCTTTACTTTTTTAAATTTGCTTTTGATTTTAGCCATCCTCATAGGTATGTTATAGTCCACCTTTTTGGGCAAAATATATAAAAGTGTAAGTTGTGACTATGTATTGTCATTTGTAAAAAAATGTTTCTCTCCTTTTGTTTGGCTCTGTGTTTTTTGTTACTTTTTCACTCAATGAACACATTTTATGTAAAGGGGGTATAATTTGGAAAAGAAATGTTTAGGTTGAACTCTATATTGTTGAAATTTTTTGTATTATTTGTCAAGATCATTATTTCAGTACATTATAGAATCCCTTATCTCTTTCCTCTTGCAATTATTCCATAACTATAAAACTTCTCAAGATGTGTCATTTTTCCTTGGGTGTTGCAATATAGTTTACCATTTTGTTTTTATTCAGATAGCCTTTACTTTTTACCCTATATATTAGAATTAGAAAAATATATTTCATTTGAATCCACAATAAAGTTCAGATTTACTATTCATAATTAGTTGATATTTAAAGAAAATTTTATTCGGTAAAATTTGGAATTGTCCAAGTCAGGGAGGTAATTTGCTGTTCTTGTTCTTTATTATAGAATATTAAACTTTTGGCAAGTGCCGGTAATTAGCCAGCACAGGCATGTCTCTAAGACGCAAGTGCCTGCCTGTTATTTTACGTCTTCACATATTTTCACTGGAAATGTTAATTAGAATTTAATACACTTTCAAAAGAGGTTGTAACAATAGTTTAAGAGCTAAACAGTCTTGAAAGATAGAGTAAGAATTGCATAATATTTTGAGTTAATTATATAGTGAAAATATTAGCAAGACAAAGACAAAAGCAGAGAAAACACCTATTGTCAATATCAGGAATAAAAAATGTGATATAACTACAAATCCTACAACTAATAAAAAGGAACCTACAGAATATTATGAGTCACCTTCTACAAACAAATTTGACAATTTAAATGAAATGGACAAATTCCTTGAAAAACACAACTTACCAAAACTAACACAAGAAAAAAAAAATCTCAGTAGCGATGGGGTGGCTGGGTATTGGACATTGGGGAGGGTATGAACTATGGTGAGCTCTGTGAATTTTGTAAGACTGATGAATCACAGACCTGTACCCCTGAAATAAAGAATACATTATATGTTAATAAAAAAATTTTTTAAATTTAAAAATTAAAAAAAATTTAAAAAAGAAAATCTCAGTAGCTATATATCAATGAAACAAATTGAATTTTTTTAATAAATTGAATTTTTAATTAAACATATTCTCTGAAAGAAAACTCCAGGCCCAGATGGCTTTATTAGTGAGTGCTGCCAAATATTTAAGGAAGAATTAAAACTAATTCTACATATATTTTATCAGAAAATAAATGAAAGACCATTTTAAAATTCTATTTATGAGTCCACCAAAACCAGAGAAGTGAAATATAAGAAAAAATCCTTATCAAAATATTAGCAAATTGATTCTAGTAATATATTAAAAAGGTAATACATCTTGACCAGTGACGTTTATCTCACAATGAAAGACTGGTCTAAAATACAAAATCAATTGATGCTGTATGGTATATTAGTAGATTAAGGAGTTACATGATTATCTTAATAAAGGTAGGAAATTGTGTGTCAAAATTCAACAGTTAATCAGGATTAAGAAAAAAAAAGACCCTCACTGAACTAGGAATTAAAAGAAACTTCCCTAGGGGCGCCTGGGTGGCTCAGTTGTTAAGCGCCTGCCTTCGGCTCAGGTCATGATTCCAGGGTCCTGGGATCGAGCCCCGCATCAGGCTCCCTGCTCGGCGGGAAGCCTGCTTCTCCCTCTCCCACTCTCCCTGCTTGTGTTCCTCTCTAGCTGTCTCTCTCTGTGTCAAATAAATAAATAAAATCTTTAAAAAAAAAAAAAAAAGAAACTTCCCTAAACTGACAAAAGGCATCTATGAAAAAAAATCCATAACTAATACTGTCTTTAGTAAAATATTGAATACTTTCCCATTAGCACTGGGGCATGGATGAAAATGTCTGTTCTTAACACTTCTGTTCAAAATTTTAGTGGATGTCCAAGCCAGTATGGTAAGTCAAGAAAAAGAAATTAAATGTAAACAATTAGAGGAACCTTAAACTATATTTACATTTGACATACTGTGTGTATAAAAATCCTAAGGGATCCTAAAACAATATCAGCTCGAATTAGCATTGTTGCAGAATAGGAAGCTTGTATTAAAAATCAACTTTTTTCCAGAGACAATTTAAAGATGCCAAGTTCATAGAATGGAAAGCTCAAATTTTTAAGATGTCAGTGCTCTCCAAAAGGGTTTATAGAATTGATGTAAACCCAGTCAAAATTCCAGCAGGCCTGGGTTTCTTGGGGTAGAAATTAACAAGCTAGGGGTGCCTGGGTGGCTCAGTTGCTTAAGCATCTGCTTTCAGCTCAAGTCATAACCCAGGATCCGGGGATGAATGGAGCCCCACCTCGGGCTCCCCACTCAGTGGGGAGTCTGCTTCTCCGTCTGCCTCTCTCTTCCTGCTCATGCTTGCACGTGCCCTCTCTCTCGCTCTTTTTCTCTCTCAAATAAATAAATAAAATAAATAAAATAAAAATTAAAAAAGAAATTAATAAGCTGACTTCAAAATTTATGTGGAAAGGCAAGGAAAAAAAATTTAAAAAAACATTAAAAATGGTTAGGGTTGAGAAGCACTGAGTTAGAAATTTATTATGTTGATTTAAAAATGTTTTGGATCTAGTTTTAAGTGCTTTAAAATAGATTTTTTTCTGAAAACTTGCATATGAAGATAATTAAAGCAATGCAAAAATGGGAGAATGAGAAAAATGTAAATATAAGTCCAAATTAAGTAATGTAACGTTCCCAACATTTTTTATATATGTTAAGTCCTTACACAGTAGATGAGTGGAAAGACACCAATTGTTTTAAATTTGTAATAGCTGTATTATTTAGGGTTCTTTGTTTGCAAGCTGTAGAGACTGATGCTGGCTAAGAGGCAAAAATAAAATAAAATGAAGAAGAAATATTGGCAAGGCTCAGGGGCTCAAAGGAACAATAGGGTGCTTGGCAATGGGATGGAAAAGGAACCAGAACCCATGACTACAGTAGTAGTTTCTGCCTGGGCACAATGCCTTTGGAATTGAGTGAGATGCCAACCTTTTGATCTCTTTGTTCCTGTCCTCAAGATTCAGAATCCAGGGAGGGGAATTCTAACTGGACAAGTGTAGAAGATTATTTTCAAAGGTGGTGGCAGTATTTTTCTTTTCTCTCTACTTATACCTTTTGCAATTTGACTTTGTTGCTCCTTCCATTAAAGGTGGAGTTTATCCACTCAAATCAATCTGAACTTAGCTGAGTGACTTGCTTTGGCCAGTGAAACCTTAGCAAATGCTACACAGAGGCTTTGCTAGCACTTCATGTTGGGCTTACTTCTTTTGGCTAGAGTTGGAACTCTGAGCTTATAATGTCAACAAGTTGGAGCTAGCATTTTGGAGAGACTACATATGGGAGAATCAAAGTGCTCTGGCTAATAGACTGCCTCCTGCCAGAATGTGAGCGAGACCATCTTAGCCCATCCTTACCCACTTGAGTTGATAGATGACTGTAGTGGAGAAGTGACCTGAGTCAAGACCAGCAAAACAACTGATCATCTAAGCCTCGTTCAAACTGCAAACCCACAGAATCATAAGCAAATAAAACCTTTGTTTGTTAAGCCACTAAGTTTTGAAGTAACTTGTTATGCAGCAGTAGAAAACTGGTATTAGGAAAAAAAAAAGTGATGTTAAAACAATATAACATACAGCATTGGCTCTAGACCTACATTATTCTTAATAATTTGCAATAAACCAGTTGTAACAATACAACTATAAGAGGGATAATAATCATAATAACAAAAGAAGACATATATTGAGTTCTGTCAATGTACTGGCATTTATCCAAGCACTTTATTATTAGATAACAAAGTAACTTAGCCAAAGTCATAAAACTGTAAGTGATAGAGCTAGGATTTGAACTCAGTCTGTTTCTAGAAATTAGATATAAGTGTTTGGCATCAATACATGTCTCTTCCCAGCAAGAAATATTAATTTCTATGAGATCTCATAATAGTAAGCAAGAAGGATTATATGAAAACGTGAAGAGGTGGGGTCATTATCCTTTTTTTGACTAGGAGTTTTATATTTAGACAGTATCCTAAATTGCTTCCTGATATGAAAGATGAGGACATTCTCATACTTTTATTTCTGTCTTCTCCCATTTCAGTTCCCCTGATTCTGTTAGTTATTTTATTTTTTGAATTTTAATTCGTATTTTTCCCTTAAACATAATTCATATAGATTTTAAAGCTTATTTCCCGCTTAAATTAATATTCACTTCTATCCTTTAGCATGGCTTCTATGTTACTGAAGTTTTTACTTTGTTTTCTCTCTTGGTTGGCCAAATTTCATTATCGTGTAACCTGTTCCTCTCCCTCCCCAGTAGGGATCATCGGATCTCTTCCAGACCAGAATATTTGCCTGTGGCTTTTATAATTGGAATACAAAATAATTGAGTATAAAAATTGGAGATTGAGTACTTTTTCCTCGTAGTTCTTTTAGAGGTTATTAAACATCCTGAGAAGTCCTTTTATTTCCCCTTTCTACTTTTGCTTGAAATCCCTAGGAATCTTTATCCCAGTATTTTTCACTATTGACTCCTCTGTATTATTATTATTTGAAAATAGGAACCTAGGCAAAACTTCCATTAATTTATCTTTCAGAATTTTTTGTTATATTCTATTTTCTTGCTTCCTTTAAGAAGCTGCATAAAGCCAAAAGTAAAGATACGAATTTAATTTCTGAATGGATTTGTAAAAACCAATTTTAAGTTTTTGGATCACCTTTATCTGACTTCTGTTTCCATTAGCTTTTTTTCTGAATTACTTTAAGATATTTGACACTTTTCATTCTTTTTGAGAAGTTTCCTGAAGTCTGTTCTCCATGTCTATGGATGTACTTATAGCAGCTTTTATTTGTTTCTAATGTGCCTTTTATTCCTATACTGAATTTTCCCATTTCTTTTCTATATTCTATATTCATCCACCTAACTTTTTTTCTTCCCAATCATCTTTTATATCTTTTCTTTTTTTTTAAAGGGGGACTTTTTTTTAATCTTTATTTTATTGTGTCTCTGAGTTTTCTTAAATAAGTAATCTACTTGAAACTCTAGAGCTATTTTCTACGTTTGTCTTTTGCTTGTGTTTCTTCCCCTCTCAACTACTACCACTCCGTCTCCCTGGTTCTATATAAAACCCTATCATTCTTAGTAATTATCCTTAAGTGTGTAGAGTTCTCTCTTGTCATACTATTTGATAAAGAAATTAGTGCCATGGAAATGGAGCCTAGATCAAGTGATCTGAGAAACTCCCTATCTTCAATTCAGATTTATTTTCTGGAACAGTGGTTGTCAAATTTTTTTTCAATACAGTTGGTAAATATTTTAGGCTTTGCAGTCTGTACAAAGTGACTGCTGTTGCAGCACAAAATTAGCTATAGGAAATATGTAAAAATGTGGGCATGGCTATGTTCCAATAGAATTTTATTTATAAAATCACACAATGGGTTGTTTTTTTTTTTTTAAGATTTTATTTATTTATTTGACAGAGAGAGACATACATTGAGAGAGGCAACACAAGCAGGGGGAGTGGGAGAGGGAGAAGCAGGCTTCCCGCTGAGCAGGGAGCCCGATGCAGGGCTCGATCCCAGGACCCTGGGATCATGACCTGAGCCGAAGGCAGACGCTCAGCGACTGAGCCACCCAGGCGCCCCCACAATGGGTTGTTTTTAACCCAAAGGCAATATTTTGTTGACCCTTGATCAGATATTCAAGATATCAGGGGTAGACAGGAGGTCTTTACCAGGTAATGATGTAGACTGCTAATGCCACTCCTGGGTGCAGATGAAGTGCAGAAGATGACAGTTTGCTTCTGTCGCAGGAATGGTTGGTGCTAACTTGGCTGTGCAGTTACTTGAAATTGATTATCCTACTTCCTCTGACCTGTAGAGTACTGATACTTTATGACCTCCCACCTCACTTGCTTCATGGGCATTCCTGCTTCATTTCTTCTTTTCCCAGATGTAGCGATGATCAAAATACTTTTGGCAACAGTCAACCTCGCTTTTTATTCTCTTTTTAATCCATGTTTATAGTCTACTTTTACGAGCTAAGTTCTTCAATAAGCTTTTGGCATCACGAAAAAATGTCAAAAGTTGGGTCTTGAAGATGTGAAATTAATTTGGCTTCCAAATTGTTCTCTCATACACTAAGTTTTTGCAAATCCATTCAGAAACTCAGTTTATATCTTTACTTTTGGCTTTCTGCAGCCCTCAGAAAGGAAGGTCTCGGACTCAGTGAGTATAGGCCCTTAGGATAAAAAAATAAAAAGCCCCAAAACAACCAAATATGTAATAGTGTAGAATGCTTGTAGATATCATACAATATTCTTGCTCCTTTTTGGAGTTCATTCATATGACAGACAAGTTTAAACCTTGAGAATGTGAGATGAGTGAAATAAAGTCATTTTCCAGGCAGAGCTTATGGCCTAGTGAAGAAGAGAGCTCTATATAAAGGCAACAAAATATTTATGTTGCATTTTTTGATATGTTTAATTTTGTAAAGGTTGCCTAGGTTTATTGTATTATATAATCTGTATAGATAGATATGTTTTATATATTAGATGTATTTCAGGCATTTATATCATTGTATTTAAATTTTGTTTACATTTGATGCTTTCATTTCATGGAAAATCTGAACTTTGGTAGAAACTTTTATTTTTATTTAGGATTTATTTATTTATTTGAGAGAAAGAGAAAGCACAAGTATGGGGTGGGGGAGGGGCAGAGGGAGTCTTAAGCAGACTCTATGCCTAGAGCACAGAGCCCCACGTGGGGCTCAATCTCATGACCCTGAGATCATGACCTGAGTCAAAACCAAGAGTTGGACACTTAACTGACTGCGCCATCCAGGCATCCCAGTCTGATAGAAACTTTTAAATGTAAACTTTGCCAAAGGATATCATATGTACATTTGTATGATTATTCATTAAATATGTAATAAAACATTCAGCAGTGTCCAAAGTTGTTATTTTTCATTTCGTTTTTTTTTGTTTGTGTGGGGTTTTTTTTCTCAAAGTCTATATATTTATAGAAGAAATAATATAATTTCTGAGATAATTTGGGGGAGGCTCATGAGTAACCCTGTCTTTTAATTTTCTTCTTTCTGAAATGATGGGTGTTTTTACTGTAATAGTATCTAAACTTTGATACATTCCTTACCTTTCTATTTGTATGGAAAAAGCAAAAAGAATAGCAGAGTAACCTTAGTTTATGGAGGAAACTAAGGTTAAGAATGATATAACTACTAGAAGTTATACAACTAATAAATAAAAGAACTAGGACACAACTCCAGGTTTGTCAGATTACAGCCAATGCTCTTACCTATGTATCAGTTAAATTACTGTGCCAACAACTTACCTTTAGATAATTCAACAAGTATAGATCTACATAATTCATGTCTCACAAATCACAGTTTCCTATATGTCGGGTTGTTTTCTTACAGTAAAAATTACTTGGAAAATTAGCTTATTTCAGTTTTTCAATGGTTGTATTTATTCATTTACTCAACTCATATTTACTGAGCTCTCAGAGAAAAGAAAGCAAATTAAACAGACATAATCCCTAACCTCTTGAAACTATTTCCACATCAAAAATTTGGTGATCTCTTTACAGTAGTCACTATGAGAAGTTGTTCAATTATTCTAGAGATGTGCCTATTATTTAAATATCTTGCAATGCTACTTTTTCAGAATTTCCTCTTCCCAGCCTAACTCTTAATCTTCACCAAATCCAAAATAAGGGTTTGCTATTAGGGTATATATTTTAATTTGGAAACAACTAAACACCTCCAAACCTAAAGGCAACAAATAAGTTACATGGTCAAGTTAATGAATTCCTTTTTTCTTTTTCATTGAGTTACCCAGCACCCTGTCTTGTTCATTAAGATTATGAATTAAAGTATGATGGGCTATTTGTCTGACTTTGAATGTAGTTCTATCAAAGAATTCCATTTTTCTTCTAGCAATAAATGATAGAATTCTTGGGATATTATTTCTAAAGCTCTCAACCCAGCTTTGAAGAGATATATTCGTATATTCAATCACTTTTTATAAGAGACAATGTCACTGGTTTGTAGACATACCCTTACTTGGTCTGTATTTGAACAAAGAAAAGGATATGAGATATAACATAAAAAGAAATAAAGAAAGGGAAAAATGCCAAAGTGGTGGCAGTGTGTTTTTTGGGGTCATGTGAGAGAATGTTTACACAAATAATAATTGTTACCACCTCCTGCATCTGTATATGCTATTCCTTATGTTTGGTGCGGCCTCACTCCATCCCTGCCCAACTGTAATGCCGCTTTTATCCAACATTCCTGATCTCTCCTACTGTAATGATATTGGGTCATATAAATTATATAATGTAGTATAATTATTTGGGACGTGCCTTTCTCTCTTATTAGATATAAGCTCCTTTAAGGCAGATATCATGTGATTCATTACTGTTTATATCTCTGAATTTTATCCATATTACAATTAATATCAAGTGAGTGAATGATGAATGTGTGGACAGAAGAGATTTTGTGTAAGACAAATTTACAGGATGACATGCAATTGTATATGTAATTCTGTAAGGAATAAAATAAGGGATGTGCTTTAGTCAGAGAGGTAAAAAGGAAGAATTAAGAAAAAAGAGTCAGAAAATTTTAATTACTAACAAATAGCATATATTATGCATTGGCGTATACCTGAGATCAAATTTGATTTATGCAAGAAGGAAGAAGTTAGTTAAAAGAAATGTCTAAAGCACATGTGTACTTTATACTTTTATACTTCTCGTCATATCAAGCTCTGAAGTGAACTGCCAAGGACAATCAGATGTCTTATACTCTGTAGAAAGAGTTTTTATCATAAAAATTAATAATAAAGAATCTTCATTATTTTAAGTACTTTTCCTCATTAAATATTATTGCTTTTCAACTTAAAATATTGCAGGTACCCATAGGATATTGGACATACAGATCCAGGATTCATTAAGACTCTGTCACCTTGAGCCAAGGATTTATTTGATACCCTCCGGCATCTTTTATTCATACCAATTAACATATTTCAAAAAATAATTAACACATTTACCATAAAGGAATTAAAAAAAAATAGTACTACCCACACTTTCCAATGCCGAAGAATAGCAAGGTGGTAAAAAGAGAATTAGACGATGAAGTTATTGAGTCTGTCAAAGACCTTCTTTCCAATGAAGACTCAGCTGATGATGCTTTTAAGAAGAGCGAACTAATTGTTGATGTTCAGGAAGAGAAAGATATAGATGTTGAAGAGGAATCTGAAGTTGAAGATGAAAGACCAGCTTGGAACAGTAAGCTACAATATATCCTGGCCCAAGTTGGATTTTCTGTAGGTTTAGGAAATGTGTGGCGATTCCCATACCTATGTCAGAAGAATGGAGGTGGTAAGTTTTGGGGTTTGTTTTTGTTTTTGTTTTTTGTTTTTGTTGTTAAGTGATACATTGCTGAGTAAATCGCAATTGACTGTCTCAAATAGCTCGTGTTGCTGCTGCAGCCTCATTATTTCAGAAACCATGAATTCCATTGTAAAGCCAGGGAGACTTCTTTGTTGAAGTGAGCTCAACTCTGTTTTCAGATTAGGTTTCCATAGGAGCAGATGGCTTGTTATGAATACTCAAAGATTGCTCACAGATTCTTTCTGTGGATGCTTTTAAATATCGCTAAATTACTGACCTTTCTAACAAACGTTAGAGGCAGTCAGTTATTCTCTTTGGAGAAAAACCTAAAGTGTCTGATATAAGACAGGACTGGTGGAAGAAGTCAGAAAGAATGTTCTCTCCACAATTTATTAACTCTGAATTTTAAATTATTTCACTTTTCAAAACAAAAATTACATACAATTTAGAATAATTATGGTGTTGAAATGCTGACCAGAACTTTGTAGATCCCAGGAGAAGGGATTTAAACAGAAAATGTAATTCCAGACATTCTTCATTCTTAGATATCATATATATTTGGTTTCTGATGCTACAGTATTTGGGGACAGTGTTTAGTTTCAAAGAAAACTTCAAAGAAATTAGCATCCTTAATTTAATTTTATTTGTTTTAAAGATTTTATTTATTTATTTGAGCGAGAAAGAGAAAGCACAAGAGAGCAAGGGGATAGTGCTGAGGAAGAGGGAGAAGCAGCTTCCCACAGAGCAGGCAGCCCAACTCCATGCAGAGGCTCCATCCCAGGACCTTGGGATCATGACCTGAGCCAAAGGCAGATGCTTAACTGACTGAGCCACCCAGGCACCCCCATCCTTAATTTTATTTTATTTTTATTTATTTATTTATGTATTTATTTATTTTTAAAAGTTTAGTTCACTAACTTTTTTTTTTTTAAGATTTTATTTTATTTATTTGACAGAGACATAGTGAGAGCAGGAACACAAGCAGGGGGAGTGGGAGAGGAAGAAGCAGGCTTCCCGCAGAGCAGGGAGCCCGATGATGCAGGGCTCGATCCCAGGACCCTGGGATCAAGACCCGAGCCGAAGGCAGACGCTTAACCGACTGAGCCACCCAGGCGCCCCCCCCATCCTTAATTTTAAACAAAAATATTTCCCATCAACATAACATTCTATTTTTTTATATTTTTGCATATACTCAGTAAAGGTTGTTTAGCAAAAATTATCTTAAAAATCAATAAAAAAGCATGTACAAAGAATGGGTTGTTCATGTAAGACACAAGCTCTAGAGTACCCCAAAGTCAAGTAATGTTAACTAACATTTGGGTTGAAACTTTGTTATCTCTGTACATGGAAACTATCAAAATAAATGTGGTTAAAGACTAAGTACTATATTAACTGCATTTCAGCGTACAAAGGGTAGAAAGAATATTTTGATATTTGATTCCAGTTTGTGATAGTTTTGTTGACTGGACAAAAATATGGTTTTATATTGGGTGTACAAATCAAATGAAATAATATAATCATATGTGAAATTTCTTTTTAGACTGTAAGATAAAAAGCTAAGGTGTTCCGATGACAAAATACGTTAAAGACCTTGCTTAGTTAATTCAGCTAGGCACAAAACAACAGGTTTGGAAAAAGTTGCCTGGTTGACAAATCTGCGTGAGAGGTAAGAATCAATATAGGAAGTCTTTGATATACCATAGCACTCCACCGGCACTGTAAGCTCCTTAGCTAGTCGTTAACACCACATGTGAATTATTTATCGAATCAGCTATAAGCAGCTACGTACTACCCTGCTTTTTGTTTCTCATGAGCCATCCCATTTGCCAAGTCTAGCAGAAGGTGAATTCTGATTTTTAAGCCTTTCACCTTATGACACTATTAAGGAAGAAGGCTGTCTTGGCTGAAGTCAGGTTGCCTTCCATTTGATACCATTTTTTTTTTTTTCTTGGCGGCGAACTCAAAGGATTTCATATTTAGAAATTAGTTATTAGCAAAAATTGCTCCTCCTCATTTTCATATGGAAAAAGAGTCAAAATGCTCTTCCTACTATCGTTTCCTCTCTTCTAATCACAAATACTAGACCGTGATGTTATAAAATGCCAGTGGACTTTATTGTTTCAAAATGGCTATCAGGATACAAAAGGCTGTACCCAACATGTAGTATAGCATTGAACCTTCCAGGTATTTGAATCGTGTTTTCTGGGCTGTTTAGTCAAACAGCGTCTGACCACCTGAATCCCACTCATTTGTCACTTGAGGCACTTCATGAATAATAGAACTAAAAAGTGATAGACCCAACATAAGTTGATTTGTCTGAAGATATTAAACTTAAAGTACAATGGTTAAGCTTAATCAGTAGTGTATTATAGAAGCGACCAGCTCAGGTTTTGAAGTCAATTTGGCCTTGAAGCCTGGCTCTTTCCCACACTAGCCATGTGACCTTTTACAAGTTAACTTACTTCTTCTGGTTTAGTTCCCACACCTGTAAAAAGTGAGGATAATGGTACTTACCCCATTGTATTCTTGTAAGGAATAAATGAATAACTACATGTAACATGCTTAGAAATGTGCCTGGCAAATAGTAAATGCTCAGTTATATCTTAGTTATGATGTTTTTATTTATTTAGTTTATTTAGTTATGACTATTTTTAATATGGGGGCTAACAGTAATTTGAGTTAAAGAAAAAGCTAAGTATCTAATGGCATGCTATGCACACATAACTGAGGAAAGATTCCCAATGAGTCCAGTTTTAATTCACTCTCTCTGTAGTCATTAATACATACATAAACTCATCCACATACTAGGATTAGGTGCATGTGTTAAAATGCACTTTCAGTCCTTTGGGAAACATTCAGGTCATTAGCGCCTGAACATTCCTAATCATTTTAGAATTAGATATTTTATAATTCTGTTTTATGAGCTCATGTATCCATGCTTTACATTACATACCCATCTATAGAATCAACCCAAGTCCAAAAGGCTGCAAATCGGTCATAAGAAAGTAGAGATTAGGGGCGCCTGGGTGGCTCAGTCGGTTAAGCATCTGCCTTCGGCTCAGGTCATGATCTCAGGGTCCTGGGATCGAGTCCCACGTCGGGCTCCTGGCTTAGCGGGGAGCTTGCTTCTCCCTCTGCCCCTCCCCCTGCTTGTTCTCTCTCTCTCTCTCAAATAAATAAATAAAATTAAAAAAAAAAGAAAGTAGAGATTTTCTATGGGCCACTATATTAGGGAAATTCTTGTATATGGTCATTATTTCACACATATATAGAGATACTGAGAAAATTATTTAAAAAAATAATGTTTACTTCTTCAACAGACTACCAAAAAAATTTGGACAACTTCCAAAATCTACTCAATACCATTAAACACTTTTTTAAAATGGGAAGATACAATAATGGCCTCTAATTTGAAAAGGGCATTGACACCATCAATTTCATGACTGACTTGACAGTCTCTGGTTGGACAAAGCTCCAGATAAGAAATTTGAATGTAGGAAGTCCATTCTAGAGGTTACTGAATGAATAATTTGCATATGTGTTCTTATGTAGAAATGAATACATTTCACATTTTAACTTTATCAGTTAATAGAACCTAATATTAACATTGTCAAAACTATTTTAAAATAACTAGTTATATGTTTTGAGATTTGGCTATAATTTTCTTAAGTATGAAAACCTTACTACATGGATAATATATATTTGCGCATATATTTTACAATAGGTGTTAAAAATATCTTAGTTTCTCAGTCAACCTCACGCCCCTACGCAGAATTTTGGAAAATAAAAAATTCTTTTTGGGGCACCTGGGTGGCTCAGTCGGTTAAGCTTCTGACTCTTGATTATGGCTCAGGTCATGATCTCAGGGTCGTGGAATTGAGCCACATGACAGGCTCTGCAGTAGGCATGGATTTTTTTTTTTTTGGTAAAGATTTTATTTATTTGAGAGAGAGAGACAGAGATAGCGAGAGAGAGCAGGAGTGGGGAGGAGAGGGAGAAGCAGGCTTCCTGCTGAGCAGAGAGCCTGATGTGGGGCTCGATTCTAAGACCCTGGGATTATGACCTGAGCCAAAGGCAGACGCTTAACCAACTGAGCCATCCACACTCCCCGTAGGCATGGATTCTGCTTAAGATTCTCTCTCCTTCTCCCTCTGTCCCTCCGCACCCCTCAGCCTGTGTACACATGCTCTCTCTCTCTCTAAAAAAATAAAAATAAAAAAATAAATAATAATAATAATAATTCCTGAAACATGCTTTTTAAATGAAGTATATTTGGGGAAAAAAATGACATTTGTCTGAGGTAGTTCTTTTTTTTTTCTATTTTTTTTTCTTTTTCAATCTAGGCAGCCATTTCTTCTCTCCTGTTTTTATTTAGGGGAAAAAAGTCAGCTTTAGTACTATAAAATCTCATTCATTCTAATTTATCTGATTTGGAATGCATGTATAGGTGAGTTTGAATAAGATTTAATAAATTCATTAGCAGTGTGTGAATAAGAATTCCAGGAGTTTGTGAAACCTACTTGAGGAAATAATTTAAAGAATCAGTTTTTATGGAAAATGAAATTGTTTTACCTTTTCAATAAAATGAAACTAAAATTTATATTCTCACTTTTTTCATAATTATTTTTTATCATAAACTCTTTGTAACAGTCAAATTCAGGTTTCAAATACTAGAAAGTTTAAAATGATGAAATTGCATTTTCTTTAAAGTCTTTTATAATTATACTATATAGAAGTTCAAATATTGTCTTTTATGAGATAATTTAAAATTAGTGTATTCTCTACTGTGACTGTTGAAAATATAATCTTTTTTGTTCTTGTCTCTATAGGTGCATATCTTTTGCCATATTTAATACTGCTGCTGGTAATAGGTATTCCCCTTTTTTTCCTGGAACTCTCTGTGGGTCAAAGAATTCGGCGAGGAAGCATTGGTGTGTGGAATTACATAAGCCCTAAACTGGGTGGCATTGGATTTGCAAGTTGTGTAGTAAGTTTCCTGGTATGGTATATGCCATATAATTTTTACAGGGTTTGTAACTGTATAGTTTGCATTTAAAGGAAACCTTTGAGTGTGTATTTCTATTCAACTCTGTAATCATGTTTTTAAAAAACACCATTGGAGTTTGCACTAATGCACTAACCAAACTGTAAATATTAATACAGTTCATCTTGATGATGCATGTTCTTAAGATCTAAGAGAGACATCTATTTAGAAAAGATAATGTGTTTCAAATAAAAATGAAATGAGGATTTTTAATATGTTAAATGGGGTTTTATGCATTTCATCTCGTTTCAAAGGAAGTGGCATGGGAGGTGTAATGTAATAGCACTGTTTTGTTTTGCAGGTGTGCTTTTTTGTGGCTCTCTACTACAATGTCATCATTGGCTGGAGTTTGTTTTATTTTTCTCAGTCTTTTCAGCAACCTCTTCCTTGGGATCAATGTCCTTTGGTGAAAAATGCTTCACACACTTGTAAGACATGTATCATGTAGTGTTTTTGTATGTAAAGATCATAAAGTTGCTAAGGGCATGAGATTTTGAGATTTTTTTCTTTTCTTAAAATAATGTGGAAAAATCTTTCAAAATTATCATTACAAACTTTCCTCACTTTTAGGATTGGTATACTTAGAACAAAGACCATTGGTACCATCTAATTTTACTAGCTCTTCCCAAGTTATTTTATCATGCTGCATGACATTGGGGTAAAATATTATAACCCTTCAGTTGTTAGCTTTGACAATTTTTTATTTTGTACAACTTTCTTGATGCCTTACATTTTGATTAAAATAAATAAAATATAACTTTCAGTTATAAAATAAGTAAGTTATGGAGATGCAAAGTACAGCAGAAGGAAGATAGTCAATAATATTGTAATAATTGTATGGTGACAGATGGTAACTACACTTACTGCGGTGAGCATCATGTCATGTACAGAATTGTAGAATCACTATATTGTACACCTGAAATGAATATAACATTTTATGTCAACTATACTTCAGTAACCCAAATTTTTTTAAAAAAAGGTCATACAGGTAATCATACATAAAAAATAGGACAAAAATAATTTGGATCGAAATAATTGTTTTTATGTCTTTAGTTCCCTTGTTTCATAGTTTTCCCATCATTTATTTTTAAATCCTAGAATATAAATAAAGGACAATTCCCTATAGTAGTGAGGTCCAGTAAATCTAGAATGCAACTCACATATGTAGTCTAAAATTTACTAGTAGCCACATTGAAAAAAGTAAGAAATAGGTGAAATATTTTTCCAAGATATTAACATTTCAACAAATAATATAAACATTGTTAATGTAATAATTCAAAATATTTTTCTTGCACTAAGTCTCTAAAATCTTCTTTGCATTTTGTATTTACAGCACATACCACTTTAGACCAGCTTCATTTCAAAAGTCACATATGACCAGCAGCTAGTGTATTTGACAGCTCCATCATAGGAAGTCAGTCAGATAATTCCGGGCGCGGAAGGGGCTATAAACCTGTTGTATTTTAATTACTTTGCTAAAAAAAGCTTACATATTCCTGTTTCAGAAATGTGTAATAAAAAATATTAACAAGAATACATGTCCGTGGATTTTTCACAATTTTGCACAATTGAGTTTTCACTGTGAATTTAAATGCTTCTCTAGAATAATAGTACTTTTCTCTGAAATGTTAAGAACTGATTTGTAGGCTTACTGGGGAAACAAAATGCCATTACTCTTCCTAGTCTGAAATGATTGTAATATCTTTCTTTCTACAGTTGTAGAGCCAGAATGTGAAAAAAGTTCCGCCACCACCTATTACTGGTACAGAGAAGCCCTGAATATTTCCAGTTCCATTTCTGAAAGTGGGGGCTTAAACTGGAAGATGACCGTCTGCTTGCTGGCTGCCTGGGTTGTGGTTTGCTTGGCTATGATCAAAGGCATTCAATCTTCTGGAAAAGTTAGTATGCTAGAGCCCTTCCTGCTTCTGCTAATCACCACTCCTGCATATGATGCCCACCTCAGGCTCCGCTATAAACGTCTGTGGACAAACTACAAGTACCACGTCATTCTAGGTAGTTAAATAAAGATTGGTGAAAAGTGGTGCTTTAAAAAATGCGTTTAAATTAAAGAAAGAACCTACAGACATGTTTTATAGTGAAATCTGAAGTCACTTATAATCTTTCCTTATTTCATCAAAGAGATTTTTTGAAGTTTTGTGTCAGGACCTAAAAGACCTTTATTTTTTGCTCTTCATTCCGTTGGTCCTCATGTTTTAGTTCACTGAAGATGAAGTCGAGACAGAAATAACAGGAGAGCGAGTCCTACAAATCAGGAGATGGGTGCCTCAGGCTGAGGGTACAGCCCTGCTGAGTCCTGAAGCTGCAGAGCTGGGTCTGTGGTAGCTGGCAAGGGTCTGGGGGCAGAGCTCAGCTGGGGGAAGGGGGGCAGGATTGTCAGGGAGGCACTCTAATGTGAGGCTTTGCAGGTCAGAGAGAGGAATTCACATTTTATTGCAACTGTATTAAAAATCCCTGGAGTTCTTTAAGCAGGAATAAGATAACCTGAGTGGTAGCCTGAAAACTAGGAGAATATTACCAGTAGAGCAGGACTACTTCTGGATGTTTGACTTTAGCACCTAGATGGATGGTTGCTCTATTTGCTGAGACAGAGACAGGTGGGGACATCTCTGGGCGAAAGTCAGAAGTTCTTTTCTGGATCTGAAAATTTTAGGGACTTTTTAGGCTTCCACGTGCAAACGTCAAGGAAGCAGTAAATATCCAGTTAGGACAATTGCTTTTCTATGCTAAAACATTCACATAACTTTAAGCATGAACATTTGTGAAGCAGAAAGTTAAACCTTGACATTGTTAATTATTCAGAGTCTTAGGAGCCTTCACAGGGGCCCACTCTCTACTCCAGAAGCTTTACAGAATTATAATGGAATTTTGATTAATGAAAAAAAAAGGACTCTTTTTTGCTGTTGCTGTTACCTAAAACAATAAAAGTATGAATTTGTTAGGGAGATAGTAGCCATTATTTCTCTTAAATATTGCCTGTTTTGTGAACTATAAGAAATAAACACTTTCAAGTTACATCATACCAGTGGACTATTTTAAAGGAGTGTAAATAAGGGAGATTCCCTATTTCTCGTTATATCTCAAATAGGATCTTAAGTAAGTCACATTCCATTAAGACTAATAAGCCATTCTAATATGATGGCTATACAACGTATTAATAGTACTATTAATCATGCTATAAAAACAGAGACTGTCAAAGTATAGAATTAAACATGATCTTAACTACAGAAAGGAATATCGTTGTTAGTGTGTCTCACCTACATTTATTTTTTTTCTTTGTAGATCATGTACTTTAGTTCTCTTTTCCCGTATGTGGTACTTATATGCTTCCTAATCAGAGCACTCCTTTTAAATGGTTCAGTTGATGGCATCCGCCACATGTTTACCCCTAAGGTATGTACTGCATTTCTATTTAAGGCTCATGATCATAAAAGCATTAGGTTTATTGTTCAAATGTCCCCACAGCTAGATTTAAAGGATAATTGTTCTAACATATGTATGCTAGCCTTTTAAATTATAGCTGTTGTGTTAACCAGCCTAGAAAAACCAGGGCTTTTAAATATCCATAATTATATCCATCTATTTCCAATTTTAAATGTCCCATTTTAGCTCTAGAGTGAGACAATCCCTATGTGAACCTTAAAACTTCCTTTTATAGTAAATTAACTTCTAATTTTTTACACTGATAAATTTTAGGACTTTTCCATCTTTTTAAAAGATTTTATTTATTTATTTGAGAGAGAGAGAGAGCACGTGAGCAGGGCGAGGAGCAGAGGGAGAGGGACAAGATGACTTGTGCTGAGCATGGAGCCTGCCATGAGGTTCAGTCCCACAACCCTGAGATCATGACGTGAGCCCAAATCAAGAGTCGGACACCTAACCGACTGAGCCACCTAGGGGCCCCAGGACGTTTCCATCTTTCCTCTATTTCCTTCTCTATGTCAGTGGTTCTTAATCTTTTGTAATTGACCCCTTTGAAAAAATCTATAATAAGATCTTCTTACCAGAGAAACATAATGAACATATTAATTTGTTTAATGTCTCAGAAGGTTGACAGATCACCTAAAATCCATGAACCCAGGCTGAGAAGGCTTCTGTACTCTAAATCCTGTCTCAGAGAAAATCCATGTTCTTGTTTCAAGGTTTTGTGCCTCCTAGAATAATATTTATAGTGGTGAGTTTGGGAAGTTTTGTAACCTTTATAAATGCATATACATTTCAGGAAAGTTCTCATTAGGCTCCACAAAAGGCTCAGAACTGATGTTCTCTCATTCATCTTAGAGTTGAACTCAGTGCTGGGCACCTTGAACCTGCTTAATCAATCCTTGTAAAGTTGGGATAGTGATTTGGCAGGAAACAAAAACAAGTTTTGAAGGGTATATACATTTTAGTTATTCACTGGAATGAAGTTAACACCTCATTATTAGTTTGCCAACACTATTACAGGCAGACATGGAGTTATAAAGATAAAGTTTCAAAATTAGTTCAGAAAGTGGAAGTTATCTGAAGGGTGAATGTGCAGTCAGCATCATGCTGTGGGATTTGGGCAGAAATTAGCTTTCCTGGAATTCTTTGTCACTCCAGCTGCCTTGATAGGATGTAAAAGAGGCTGTGTTCTTTGGGTATCACGTTTCAGCTTAGTATTCATTCTCTAGTAGCAAAAATGCTGCCATTGGTATCTGATTTTCTTGACTAATTCAAAAGTCCTGGTTAGCATTTAGAGTTGTTGGAACCCCTCAGTGAATAACTAGTTAAGATATTTGGCTTCAAATGGGCCATATTTACTAAGCAAAAATATTTATATTGTAATATCTAAAAAAAAAAGATTTCTGAGTTTAAAACAACCAACTTTGGTGTAAACTTCTGGAATATCACCTTATATAAGTTGGCAATTGCTTGTGACATAATTCTAAATATTTGAATTAAATAGCTATCTTAGAATTCAGCTACTTTGATATGACACTTTCACATGGCCCCGTATTTAAAAGTATGGCATTACTGACATTTTCATCTGGGACTAGGAATCACTATTAAAATATAGTTAATTCTTTCTTAAGCCCACTTTTCATTGATTATAGATAAAATTCTGTTTTAGGTCACTGCAGGTGTGATAGTTAATATAATAACGATAAGTTCTCAGTTACTTTTTAGTTTACATTGTTTGTCCAAGGGAGAAAGTAAAGCACACAAACTATTCCCAAAACAGCTCCTGAACTGGAAGAAAGCGGAATAATGTCTTTAGTAAATGGGTGTTGCCTGCCATCTAGTGGGTAAAGTAGAGATAGATAGTTGAGTGTATTTGAGATCAATATTGATGATAGAGTGGTAATGTAGCAGCCATCAACAAACAGTATGAGTATTTCAGTTAAATCTTAATAAATTATAAATATAATCGTGATTATGTCTCAATTATAATCACTAAAATTAATAAATTGAACTAAAATTGAACAATAAATCCTAATAACTAATAACTGAAATAATTAAATCCTAGTAACTAAAATTGAACAATAAATCCTAATGTTTGAGAAAATGCGCATTTTGGAATCACTTCGGTTTATATTTCACCTCTACCTCAGAACTGCCGTGTGACCTTGGGCAGGTTACTTAACCTTTTTAAGATTCAGACAATAGTAGCAACAAATTTCATGGATTGTTCTGAAGATTAATTGAGATAGTCCATGCAAAGTGCTTATCAGTGTTCCTACCAATGCAGTCCATATATGTCAACAATTATTGAGCACTTAGAGTGGTATATGCCTTGTTACTCCCATCTTCAGTTGAAGAAGCTGAAACTCAGGGAGGGCAGCCACTTACTCTAGATTGCACTGCTTTTAGATTATTAAATGGCAGAATCGAGATCTAGAACTGTGGACCTCATCTTCTTACCCACATTTGACATTGCCCCCAATGAAGGCAGCCTCATTGCAATAGTAAAAAGAGATAAAATACCAATTTAAACACTTTTTTTACTCAAAATCAAACCTGTTCATTGACATCTATGTCACATATGGCTAATATTAATTGTTCCATTTAAAAGGTTTGATTATATACAGTGATAATTGTCCAAGAAGTAAAGCAGAGTTACTTGAAATATATGTTCAGCACAGGTTCAGACCTTCAGAACTTTGGCTCTGAAAGGTTCTTAGAGATGATGCAGTTGCATTGCTTCAATTTTCAAAGAAAAGGCTTTCAGAAAACTATCGAAAGAAATGATCATACATACGTGAATAAGCAAAGTACAAATAGTCAACTCTCCCAAACTTATAATCTGCTTATTATCTGCCTTGACTACTAGACTGCCCCCAGAAAACACAAAACTTAGGGTATTAGTTAAATAATTCAGTTTTATTGGTAATTAATTTATTTTGCTTTGGAAAGAAAACAAAGACTTAAAATAGGAAATGATTGAAGATAGTTAATTTCAAATAGTCCTTCTGATTTGTCTTAAAGATAACTTAAAAATTCCTATATAAGTAGAAAATCTCCATGTGAGTAAAATCTCCATCTACACGATTGTCTCTAGTTTTTCTTTTTCATATTTCTGGTCTCACTACTAAGTGAAAACTTTGTTATTTCTACTAAGAACAGATTATTCTCCCAGTTGAAATAATCTTTGGGTGCATAAATATCATTATGATATATTTAAATAAGAGAACTAATTCCGTGTAGATTATTCCGAAGTACTATGTTGCAGCTGACTTCTATTATGTTTAATTTTAAACAGCTTGAAATGATGCTGGAACCCAAGGTCTGGAGAGAAGCTGCTACTCAGGTGTTCTTTGCCTTAGGTCTGGGATTTGGTGGTGTCATCGCCTTTTCAAGCTACAACAAAAGAGACAACAACTGCCACTTTGATGCTGTCCTGGTGTCCTTCATTAATTTTTTTACATCTGTCCTGGCAACACTGGTGGTGTTTGCAGTTCTGGGCTTTAAAGCAAATGTCATAAATGAGAAATGCATAGCAGAGTATGGATATTAATTTCCTTTAGCTTTTGATGGCATAATTGTATAAAACGTATACCCCCCCAAACCCATAAAGGTGCATTCGTTGTGTTGTTCTATTTTTCAGAAATTCGAAAATGATCATAAAATTTTTGAAAATGGGCAACATTAGTCAGGATATTATTCCTCATCATATCAACCTTTCAGCTGTTACTGCTGAAGATTATCATTTAGTTTATGACATCATTCAAAAAGTGAAAGAAGAAGAATTTTCTGCTCTTCATCTCAATTCCTGTCAAACTGAGGATGAGCTAAATAAAGTGAGTAAGCTATGTCTAAGCAACACAGTAATTATCACTCAGGTAAAAATACACATTATCCAGAAGACTTCTTTTAGGAAAATGAGCTTTAAAATGACAGTGGAAGATTATGCTGTTTCAAAATTCACATTTTTTATTTCAGAGAACATACTTTTTTTTTAAGTTTTTATTTTTATTTTTTTATTATGTTATGTTAATCACCATACATTACATCATTAGTTTTTGATGTAGTGTTCCATGATTCATTGTTTGCATATAACACCCAGTGCTCCATTCAGTACATGCCCTCTTTAATACCCATCAATAGGCTAACACATCCCCCCGTCCCCCTCCCCTCTAGAACCCTCAGTTTGTTTCTCAGAGCCCATAGTCTCTCATGGTGCGTCCTCCCCTCGATTTCCCCCCCTTCATTTTTCCCTTCCTGCTATCTTCTTCTTCTTCTTCTTCTTCTTTTTTTTTAACATATAATGTATTATTTGTTTCAGAGGTACAGGTCTGCAATTCAACAGTCTTACACAATTCACAGTGCTCACCATAGCACATACCCTTCCCAATATCTATCACCCAGCCACTCCATCCCTCCCACCCCCCACCACTCCAGCAACCCTCAGTTTGTTCCTGAGATTAAGAATTCCTCATATCGGTGAGATCATATGATACATGTCTTTCTCTGATTGACTTATTTCGCTCAGCATAATACCCTCCAGTTCCATCCACGTCGTTGCAAATGGCAAGATGTCATTCCTTTTGATGGCTGCATAATATTCCATTGTATATATATATGCCACATCTTCTTTATCCATTCATCTGTTGATGGACATCTTGGCTCTTTCCATAGTTTGGCTATTGTGGACATTGATGCTCTAAACATTGGGGTGCACGTACCCCTTCGGATCACTACATTTGTATCTTTGGGTAAATACCCAGTAGTGCAATTGCTGGGTCATAGGGTAGCTCTATTTTCAACTTTTTGAGGAACCTCCATACTGTTTTCCAGAGTGGCTGCACCAGCTTGCATTCCCACCGACAGTGTAGGGGGGTTCCCCTTTCTCCGCATCCCCACCAACATCTGTCGTTTCCTGACTTGTTAATTTTAGCCATTCTGACTGGTGTGAGGTGGTATCTCATTGAGGTTTTGATTTGGATTTCCCTGATGCCGAGCGATGTTGAGCACTTTTTCATGTGTCTGTTGGCCATTTGGATGTCTTCTCTGGAAAAATGTCTGTTCATGTCTTCTGCCCATTTCTTGATTGGATCATTTGTTCTTTGAGTGTTGAGTTTGATAAGTTCTTTATAGATTTTGGATACTAGCCCTTTATCTGATATGTCATTTGCAAATATCTTCTCCCATTCTTTCGGTTGTCAACTTCTTCCTAGAAACATCACCAAAGGCAAGGGAAGCAAGGGCAAAATGAACTATTGGGGCTTCATCAAGATAAAAAGGTTTTGCACAGCAAAAAAACAGTCAACAAAACCTAAAGTTTTTATTTTAATTCCAGTTAGTTAACATGTGGAATTTAAGGAACAAAACAAATAAGCAAAGGGAAAAAAATAAGAGAGAGAACGCAAAAAAAACATATTTTCTTAAATTACAAAGATTTGCTTTACTTTAAAAAGCAATCTCACTGATTAAGCCACAAAAATTTAAAATATGAATATAAATCAATTTTCATCAAAGAAAATGAAATTAGTCTGATACTTTTCCTGATATAATCTTTAACACAAAATTTAAGTTATGACTATCATTAATGTATTGCATGGTTGTTTGGACACATAATTGATATTTAGCCATTTTAATATTTTTGTTTAACAAGTTCATGACTAACTTCTTTAGCTACTGTCATTTATTTTAATAAACATGAAACAGGTGAATATTAATATGCATCATTGTATTGGTTGTTGCCCTTTCCCCTGTATTGCCAAAAAGGAAAATATAATGGAGAAATCGACCATTGATCCCTTGCAGTAAGACAGCTAACACTATGCATGAGACTAAACATAAAGCATCATGTGCAAGAAGTTATGGATGGAGCCATCATTTATATAAAAATCTTGAGTTCTGTAAAGAAAGGTTTAATTATTAAATCACCCTTTAAAGTTTTTGTTTTTGCTTTTTCCTTTTTTAATTCTGGTCTGTTGTTTTTATCAAATAACACAATCAACTTTTGTTTAGAGGCACAGTTTCTTAGGAGACAGCATGATATCAGCCTATCTATTTCCAGTAACTCCCAAGCATTATGAAGAGTTTTCCCTCCCCTATGTAACTGGTATATATAGCCATCCCTTAATATTGCTCAGTACTAATGTTGCTATTTTATATAATTTACAGGCTGTTCAGGGGACTGGTTTAGCTTTCATTGCCTTTACAGAAGCAATGACACATTTCCCTGCATCCCCCTTCTGGTCAGTGATGTTCTTCCTCATGCTGGTAAATCTAGGGCTTGGCAGCATGTTTGGAACCATTGAAGGGATCATCACACCTATTGTGGACACTTTCAAAGTGAGGAAAGAAATTCTTACTGGTGAGTTTTTAGGTATTTGACTTTTCATTGAACTGATACAAGCCATTTTACTCTTGGTGAGAGGTCAGAGATGGAAATGGAAAGTGTTTTATTAATGCCCATTTATTAATATGTATTACTGTTATTTGTTATTTTATTTATATGTTATATACAATGCAAATGATAGATTCTAGATTCATGGAGATTATATTAATTATTTGTTGATTACTTATATTATTTTTATTAATAGTAATGTCACTATTATGAATTTATTCATGAATCTATCATGAATAGAATGAAGTCAGAGAATGTTCATGTATAATTTTATAAATAAGACAATTATTTTTAAAAGTTCAGATCCAATATTCCTTTTCCAAAAAGTGCATCATTGAAATTGATTAAACCTAAATTCAGTTCTCATATAAAATAGCCCTTGTAGCCTACTAGTAGTTAATATCTCCAAGTAAGAAAGAAAATAAAATAATTTATCAATATTGACTGTTATTATTAAGTCCAATGTACAAGCAATTATTAAAACCAGTTTTGGGGGTGCCTGGGTGGCTCAGTTGGTTGGGCGACTGCCTTTGGCTCAGGTCGTGATCCCAGGGTCTTGGGATTGAGCACCACATTGGGGTCCCTGCTCTGCAGGGGAGCCTCCTTCTCCCTCTCCCTCTCCTTCTGCCTGCTGCTTCCCCTGCTTGTGCTCCCTCTCTGTGTCAGATAAGTAAAATCTTAAAAAAGAAATAGAGTACCAGTTTTGTACTGCACCATCCTTGCACTTGAAGGATATAAAGGATATAAGAGAAATTATAAAAGAGGTAGAGATATAGGAGAGCCTTGTCTCCAAAAATAATCGAACTGATAACTAACACCAAGTCTGGTACATAAGACTTACACCATGTAATATACTGATAGATGGCATAGTAGTGATTTAACATGTTACAAGAATTAAGAAGCTGCGAGGGTCATCTAAATATATGATGGAACTATCAGTGACAGGGATGGCAGTTGAATTGGAAAGGGGAAGGGTCTTGTAGGGGTCAGAGGATAGCTTTAGTAATAGCTTTAGTTTAACATATATAAACAGAGATAAAGGGAACAGTTAAGGCAGCCAGCCAGACCAGAGTGCAGGAACAGTGTTGGTAAGTGATGCAAAAACAAATTAGAAAATATATGTCTATACCTATATATATATGTATATATATATAGTATTGAATGCTGGGCAGTAATATACAAGCTCATCGAAGTTCTGTTTTTGGCTCTGAAAGATTTAGTAATAACTGCTGTATAAATAACTTTCAAATATGTATTTTATCAGTTAGTGCTCTGCTAAGTTTGTGTATGTACGTGTAAAACAATTTTAGCAGTTTATTAAATGCTTATGTCTTAACTCAGCTATAAATGAGAAACTTCCTTATCTTCTCCCAAATGAGGCAGTCTCTACTTCTGAAGTTTCTATTTAATTCAAGGCTACCTGTATCCTGCCTGATGTGCATGCATACTAAATAACATCTTTGCCACTTTCCTCATCTTTGCCCCATATCTAAACCCCCCTGTAGTAAGAGGGCTTGCAAAATTAGGGGAAAAGCAACAGTGTAGAGGGAAAGAACACACGAGGTAGTATTTGGTGAACCCCACTGGGAGAACCTGTTTGGTCAGAGCAAAGGGGAATGTCCTCTCTTTTCCCATTACCTGTCTTTTGGGATCATACCTATACTTAAAGTCATATTTCACCTCAATGAAACATTGTGCTTTTGTCTTGTCTGATAGTACAGTAGGACTGAGATAAGTAAATTACTTACAGTCTTTACTCTCAAATCTCCAGCAAAGCTCTTACTATCTGTACCACCTAGAATATGCTTTCTTCATATTCACCATGTACTACGGTGTAAGTAGGTGAGAGTGAAAGTGACACAGGCCGTGGTTCGAGCCCTGCTACTTCCATCCTGAGACTTTGAGTACAGGATGCTGGGACAAGCATTGAAATATTTCAGTAGGGGCGCCTGGGTGGCTCAGTCGTCAAGCGTCTGCCTTTGGCTCAGGTCATGATCCCGGGGTCCTGGGATCAAGCCCCGCATCGGGCTCCCTGCTCAGCGGGAAGCCTGCTTCTCCCTCTCCCACTCCCCCTGCTGTGTCCCCTCTCTCACTGTGTACTCTCTCTGTCAAATAAATAAATAAAATCTTAAAAAAAGAAAATTTCAGTATGCGATAGACTCCAAGTAAATGTTACTTTTCCATCTCTACATTATATGTTTATATATAATATTCATTTATGTATGATGTAACTCATACAACTAGCATTGTCCTTGAGAAATGGAGGTGATGACTTCACTTAACCCATACTTAGGGAGATTGTCAGGGAACCCCCATGTGATTGAACTCAAGGGTGTCTGTTTTCTCCCCTCCCAAACTGCCAGTACCTGCTCTACTACTTTTTTTTTTTAAGATTTTATTTTTTTTATTTAAGAGAGATAGAGCATGAGTTGGGTGGGGGAGGAGGCAGAGGGAAAGGGAGAAGCAGACTTCCTGCTGTCTGCTCTACTACTTTTACTCGCCTCTGCTCAAAGGTGGTTGAGAAATAGAATGCAGTCATCTTTTATTTTTGACAGCTTCTCTACTAAAGTGTGTGAGAGAATAGAGTCTAGCATAAATATGAGAATATTGTATGGATCCCAGGAATCTCTCTAAGCTTTTATATTAATTGTAGCTGGTCAAAAGTTATGGTCTTACAATGGATTCATATTAAATCTGGGGCTAAATCCAGGCAACTCCCAATGTATTATATTCCATAGTATCAGGAAAGGTGTTGCCTATTTTTATCATTGAAAAGTTATAAAAGTGAAGACAACGTTGTTTGAATATAATAACTCATAATTAAATGTAAAAGACTGGACTGAATAAAAGCTTAATTTTTTCATCTATTTCTTTTGTACAGTTATCTGTTGTCTTCTGGCATTTTGTATCGGCCTGATATTTGTGCAACGCTCTGGAAATTACTTCGTTACAATGTTTGATGATTATTCTGCTACACTCCCTCTGCTAATTGTAGTCATTTTGGAGAATATTGCTGTAGCCTTTGTTTATGGCATAGATAAGTAAGTATATTTGCTTTTATGCATTCATTTTTCATCTCTGTATTGGAAAGACCAATTGTCAATATCTTTTTCATTTAGAAGAGGAGGGAAATGACTAGAGGGAAAAATTCTTTGCAACAAAATCAAATCTTTTTCAGGCTCTTCTTGGTTCAATCCTTTTAATAAAGTCTATTCTTCTATTAGGTGATTAGATAGAATTGTGCAGACGGTAATATAATCTGGGATTCTGGAGCTTTGATTTAACTCTAGTTATGAAATAGTATCTTCCAGGATCTAGTGAGTAATGGCTATGCTCCAAGAACCTTGTTAAGTTGTTTTAAGTTATTATAGTTGTCCACATTTCACATTTCTCAGGCTTATGAGATACCATGTGACTTGCTCATCACCTGGACAGAGGCACACCTGGGATTCATAGCTGTCTCTGCTTAACTTTAAAGCCTGTCTTCCTAATTACTTTGCTAATCTGTTTTATGGGAGGAGTTTTATTTTATTATGATACATAACGTCCTATGTAGCAGGTCAGTTTTGGGAAGTGATCTATCCTGCTTGGAGGCATATGTGGCATTTGCTATGCACAAACTTCATATTTACGTGGAGTCATTACTTGAATAACTAGATGCCTAAACCTCTAAATTATATACCTGCTTGATGTGAAAAGTATATATACTTGGCATGAAATGAGGCATTAGAGTAATCTCAGAAGAAAAAGGTTACTGGAGGTTTTGTACAATATTTTTTTTTTAAGTTGTTGTCTTTAGTTAACATATATGGACTAAGGCAGTAAGATCGGCAAGCTTATTAGAGGTCTACATAAAGGAGCAAGGAGTGTGTTGCATGAAGACCAGAGTCCTCTTAAACAACATAGAGAATGTTACTGGTATTGAATGAGCTTCGTGACAAAGCTTGGAGAATGTTTTTATTAGTGTCAAAAGCTCCAGGCAAGGAAGGGGAGGGAGACTTACTTTTAATAATCATGTACTATATGGCAATAGAAGTAATAGCTGTCTGACATGCATTAAATCTGAATCCTCATAAAAATACCCTGTGGTAACTAGTATCATCCATATTATAGATGGAAAATTAGCCTTACTTGTGCAGGAGAACAAGAATGTTGGTTACAAGCCAGGACTGTAATTTAGAAGGCAGTTTCAAAATTAGGTATCCCTATACTCTACCAAGATACCCCTAACTTGCACTGTGTTGGAATTTGATATTATCATTGGACTGATCTGTGGATCAATAAGATCATAATTTAGATTTCCATTTAAACAGTTTGTCATTTACAATAGGCATAGTACAAAATATCTCTTCTTAGTAGTTAGTGTCCCTAAATAATAATAGTTAACAACAGCAAGAGCAGTGATACTACTACTAATAGTAGTTATTAAACTGGTATCTATTAAAGTCCTTCTATATGTGCACCTACTAAATTCCTACTGTATGCAAGGTAGTGTGCTCTGCATACATTGCCTATGAGCCTAATAATAACCTTCTAAGATAGAAATCTCTTTTTTGAAAATGCCCAAAAAATGCTCTTCCATCTTTTGGTATATATGGTAGTGTCTAAAAATGCAAGAAAATTCACTTCACTTGAATGTGGCCAAATCTTAGGAAAAATATTTTTTAAAAAAGAGGAAGGGAACAGAATAAATCCCTGCAGACAACAAAAGAACAAAGCAAAATAGATGAAAAACTAACCATATTTCAAAAATGAGTTGAAATATATTTTTCTAAAAGAAAAAGAATAGCATACATCAGTTGTTTAAAAATCAAGAAATATGATAATTAAAGAAAAGGAAGATTTGAAAACAGGTGATAGAACTCAGGAAATAATTGTGAATATTAATATTCAGATGATGATCAAATTACAAAGAACACAAAAACAATAAGCACAATGACCAGTTCCACAAGAATTAGAAGCTAGAAAGGAGGAATACTTTTCTTTAAATCAAGAAGAAATACAAGGGGCGCCTGGGTGGTTCAGTTGGTTAAGCAGCTGAATTGGCTCAGGTCATGATCCCAGGGTCCTGGGATCGAGTCCCACTTTGGGCTCCCTGCTCAGGGCGGGGACTCTGCTTCTCCCTTTCCCTCCTGCTTGCACGCGCTCTCTCTCTCTCTCGCTACCTCTCTATCTTTCAAATAAACAAATAAAATCTTAAAAAAAAAGAAGAAGAAGAAGAAGAAATAGCAAAGGAGCTAAGAAAAGGAATAGGAATAGGAGTTAAACAAAGAGGACTCCACATGTGTACAGTGAAGTCCTCTAAAAGCAGTGGCTGGAACAATATTAAATGCTGTAATTGAAGAAACTTGCCTAAAATAAGTGACAACCTGAATGTTGAAAGGGCACATGATACACTTGGAAAAATAGACATAAGGCAACACCAGGACATAGTCTAAGCTCTTACTTCAAGACAAAAAAATAAAAAAATAAAGAAAATAAAAAGGGCCATCCAGGCAAAAACAGTAACAAACAAAACAATCAAAATTATTTATAAGAGAAAAATCTGATAGTCAACAAATTTTTTGTAACAATATTATGTAGTTAGAATATTTACAATTCTCAAGGAAAGAAAACATAAGCCACAGATGTTTAAACCAGCAACACTCACATTCAAGTATAGTGACCACAGACAGACAATTATGAGCATACAAGAAATTAGGGAATATAGTTACTATGATCTCTCTTTGAAGTCTCTACTAGAGAACTGTCTTTACACAGCCAAAAAATCTACTGGAACACTGGTGGGTGGGCGATGATTATCTCTAGATAAATAATAAGAGATATATAGACCACTATGTAATGACTATGCCTTGACAGTGTTGACATCATATACCTAAAAGTGTGAACTTTATTTCATGTAAATAATACCATGATAAACTTCTTAAAACAACAACATAAGCCTAAGGGTTACTAAGTCTAAGTACTAATTTACAGGAAATAGGAGGATCAGATGCACTTGTGAAGCAACACTGTGTGGATGTAATCAGCAAAATCCAGACTGTGCGATTACTATGGTATAGAGTGTCCAGCTGATTGAAAAAAAAAATTGGAAGAAACAAAAAAGAGATGTAGGAGGAATGTAAGAGATGAAAAAGGGGTTTGAGAAACACATCAGCCAGTTGCAATGTGTGGACCTTCTTTCAATTCCAACAGACTATGAAAAGAAGTGAAAGTTTAGATTATATAAACACTGGATGATATTAATTAATTATTGCTAAATAAAAAAAGAGACAAGGAATTTTGAATGTATTGCAAATATTGTGTTTATAGAGTAGAAAGTCATCAGTGGGAAACTTTTCAGTAATTGGTTTGAGTGCTTTTCACTAAACAAAAATCACAATACTTAACTGTTTACACTTTACCTTATGAATGTTCTTAACTTATAAGTCATCTCCCAATATGATTTTTTGATTCAGTATAAAATGTCATAGGGTATCATAGCTAAACCCTTGTCAAACTGTTGATATAATGCACATTTTTAAGGTATAGAAATATTAACTCAAGGCATAATTAAATGCTTTCTTTTTATTTAGATTTATGGAAGACCTGAAAGATATGCTGGGGTTTGCTCCCAACAGATATTACTACTATATGTGGAAATATATTTCTCCTCTGATGCTATTATCACTGCTAATAGCTAGTGTTGTGAATATGGGATTAAGTCCTCCTGGCTATAATGCATGGATTGAGGATAAGGTAAAATACAAAATAAGGAAGTTAGATGAAAAAATATATGTAAAATATTATTTTAGGGGTTTTAGTCTTTTGCTTTCTTCACAGTATATTTTGCTGTTTTATGAATGGTTTTGTTTTTATGCAAGGATCTTGAGGTTTATATTTTGTTTGGCCCCAAACATGTATGATTTTGTTACAGATTGTAGATTTTTTTAATCCATGAGAAATACGGACTTGGTCCTCACTAAAGTAGCTGTGTTTATGTCACCATAGATGAACCAATAATTATGGGGCCTTTGACTCTAGAAAACATACTGTCCAAACCACCAGGAATATTTTTCTTATATAAATTTATTAAATCATATCCCAGATACTGTATAACAAGAAAATATGCATTAGCCATGAAGATATAATTGAAATAAATATTGAAGGAAAGTTTTGTTGTAAGTGTTTTATATTAGCAATGATGATTTCAATTTCTGTTTTCAAGGTGCATTAGCCACATCATAATAAAGATACATATTAACTGTTATAAAGTCAGAATGCTTATTTTTCAGAGATACCTCTGACCTTGAACTATTCTATGGTCAATAACGCTATATAACAACTAAATTCATGACTGGGGCATTAACAAGTCTGTTAACCCTTACTAAAACCCTTGGGGCCAGATGTGTTTCAAGATTTAGATTTTCAGATTTTAGAAAGACAGTGTGGCACATGTAAGAGAGCAATGCTGATTTATTATTTCTCAGGGTTCTGCAGGTGAACTGGGTCATTCTCTAGGTTTTACCTGAATGAACTCATACAGTTGATTGAACTTGGAGCACCGGTCTGTCTCTATGTAATCTTTCATTCTTGGCTTCTTGCCGGCAGATGGACTCAGGGCAGCATCCTAAGAAACAGAGGCAGAACTTGCAAGGCCTGTAAAGCCTCGCCTTTAGAGCCGATTGATGTCACTTCCACAACATTCTGTTGGTCAAAGCATGTCACAAGACTCTTTGCCTACAGACCCTGAGACAAATATATATATTTTTATATATATATATATTTTTTTTTTCATGTACTTACAGAGCAAGATTATCAATAATGATTTTTTTTTTTTTTTGGCTTTCACAGGCATCTGAAGAATTTCTGAGCTATCCAACATGGGGACTGGTTGTCTGTATCTTGCTGATGGTCCTGGCAATACTCCCTGTCCCAGCTGTCTTTATCATTCGTCACTGCAACCTAATAGACAATAGTTCTGGTAATTTAGCATCTGTGACCTATAAGAGAGGAAGGGTCCTGAAAGAGCCTGTAAACTTAGAGGGCGATGATGCAAGCCTCATTCATGGAAAGATATCCAGCGAGATGTCATCTCCAAATTTTGGTAAAAATATTTATCGGAAACAGAGTGGATCACCAACTCTGGATACTGCTCCCAATGGACGATATGGAATAGGGTACTTGATGGCCGATATGCCGGACATGCCAGAGTCTGACTTGTAGCTGGGAGGAAAATATCAGCAGGTTCTATTTGGTTCATTTTTATCAATGAACATTGGCTCTACTAAGAGAAGCACTAGGCTTCACTTATCAGAGGGTGATCTCAGGTGTTCCTTGGCTGTGATCTTTAATCCTAAGTATATGTAAATTCAACTAGAGCATTCCTTTGGATTCTTTGGTTTACATTTGTGCAGAAAGAGTTACAGACAAGAGCTTATAGTGACTGAGGTCCAGGTTTGTCAGAATTTTTAAAAATACTTTTGGGTGTTTTTTCAAGCATTTCTATCTCAAAGGAAAAAAAAACAGGTGTTATTACCTCAGTTTCTAATAATTTCTGGTTTGATAGTATTGGCAATTCAAAAATGGTATATACTTCAAAATTTGCAAGTTTGCCTTCCGGGTAACTCCCAGTATTGCAATGAGCAGTTGTGTAAGTCGGTTCCTCTAAGCACACTTCCATGAATATGTTGTGTAGATAGGCTGTACTTATTTTGGTAGCATTGATACCTTCTTAGGCGATTCACTGAAGAAAACTGCAAAATATTTTCTTATGTAATAGCTGTAGAGAGCAATAGTATCAAAGAATAATGCTGGATGGCAGTTTCGATTCGGAGATGACTGGGGATCATGTGCGTGATGGTTGTATATTTTGTGTAAAATATATGTGTGAAAATGATCTAAGAATGAGTCACTCAGCACTCTCAAGAATTATGCAGATTCTGCATTTTCCTATGCCGTGTGCCTAAAAACCTACTTGATATTTATTGTGGTTTCAAGATTACTCATAGTATATTTATATATACTTGCAATGTATATAGATGTATATTAGTACTCTTAAGTACTGATTTGAAAACTTGAAGCAAGATGGCATTTTATTTCATATCTTTCTGTTTTGCTTCTGTTTTATGCAAATATAAATCCTTTTTTTAGTGATTGTTAAGATTGTATGGCATTACATTTTAAGCTACAAATAAATGAAGTTAAAAATGATGTTTGTTTTCCACACTGATTTTTCTTATATCACCTGAATTGGATTATCTTGCATTTCAGTCAGCACTTAGGCATTTCTCGTAATAATTAATCATTACATTCCAACGGGGATTAATAGATTGATTAATAGAGTTACCACCACTTCAGAGACAAAGGAAAAGTAGAGTACTAGGGTTAAATGGTATTCTAACGTAGTCTCACAATTCTTGAAAAAGTAGTCTCCGAGGAGATCATGTGTGCAGTTGACTGCTTGCAGCATCAGCATAGTCTCTGAAATGTAAATTATGATTATTTTTTAATGAAACTGTTGTATCTATGAAAGTGGGTGAAGCAGAACCCCACTGAGTGCCATCTCACTAAAAGGCTTTTATTTATAACCACCCTACCGCTATATTAGTCACATTTAAAAAATCACAATGAATACAGCAGCAAAATAGGGGAGGTATTACACACACCATATCCATTAATGAATTTTTGGCCAAATATGTTTGGTCCTCTAGAGATATATGTTAACAGACTGCATCACAGCATTTAAAATATAATTCCACTGGTGACTAAAACTTTTGGTTTTGTTTTCACATACTTGTTAATATTGTATTTTGTATCACTTTAAAATTAAAAAATATTCATTGATAGGAAATGTATGTACATTTTACAGAACTCAAAAATTGTAACAGTTCAGTGTAGAGTGGATTTCCCTCCCAACATTTCTCCTAGTCACCCAATTCCATCCTTAAAGGCAACCGCCATTACCAGTGTCTTATGCATCCTTTTGGCAATGTGTATATGCATCACACAAATAACAGCATTCTGTGTTCTGTCTTCTGGATCTTATTTCTGTGAATAATTTATCCTGGACATTGTTTCATGTTAAAGCACACAGATCTGCCTCATTATTTCAGATGTTGAAGGAATAAATTTTACTTTTGTGTTGAAGCAATATTTTTTATAAGCTTCCCCAATTTTAAAAGGTTTGTAGCAAATACTTATTTACCTGCTGGCCTTTACTTTATCACGACTATAGACTGTCAAGCAACACTATCTCTCTTCGCTCCCTCTCGCCATGGGCTCTTAAATCTACAGATGGGATACTTGCCTTCCACTGGTGAATAGATGATCCTCCTCTGTTTTGTTTACACAGTAATGTGAAGAATGCAGGAATCCTGTACGATGGAAGAGAAACCAAATTGTTTCTAATGCCCTCACGTGGCAGATGAGACAACTAGACAGTGAAAAGAACAGGTCTTCTCTCCTTTCTGCTTCTTTTATTCAGTCAGTTCTTCAGCTGTTCATTCATTCACTCATTTGCTCCCCTTTCTTTGAGCATCTCTCCACCAAGAATCTGCCCTATTCTTAGTACTAAGCCAAGGCACTATTGCAATTAGTGTGACCTATTCATTTTTACCCTATTTTTCTCCTCTTTGTCGGAGAGACCCCTCTCCCACCCTTTCCCAGGCAGTGTAGTATTTAATCAATAAACAGTAATGTGTAAGAGCTATACCTATTTTTGTATTACCTTCCATGACTTTTGTAAACTGGCCTAAAATGTACCCGGATATAACAGAGTCAGGTGTTGGCTACCTTCAAATGGAAAGGAGGCTGGGGAGTGTGACAGTAGGGTTAACAGAGTGTTCACTGGGTAAAAGTAAGGGGAGAAGAAGTATTCACTATTAGGTGTTAGAATCATAAGGAGTGAGTCTAGTAGTTTGAAGCAACAAAGTCTTAGGATATAATTTTACGAAAGTATTTTTGCATTTCCATGTGTTTATCTCTTTGTGCATTTTTTAAAGGAAGAAGGTACTTTCATTATTGAATCTTCAGATGGGCAACTGATGCAGAATGTTTAAGATTAAGATGTAGTGCTTCTTAACTATAATTATGTGTTAGAGTTACTTGTGTCCTTTTTAGAGATGTATTTCCAACCTATTAAATGTGAATTCTTTTGGGATTGGATGCAGGACATGACTTTTTTTTTTTTAAACTTATTCTAATGTGCATTCTTGGTTAGGAACCGTGGGTATGAAGGAGATGAAAAGAAGGACAAGTAAATATGAACTCTAATTGTCTTCAATCAAGCAGAATGGAAAAGAAGATGCTATAATTGTGATAACTGGGGAGAAAAATAATTTAGGTGGATAGAAGTTGGAAATCATAATTTAAAAAAATGCTTTGAAGAGTAAAATATCTTTCTCCTTTTGAGACTTTATTCTGGTCACTGCTTCCTGAACACTAACCCCCCCCCAAAAGACCCATATCTATGTCGATTGAATATGAATAAAATAATACCAATTATATGGATTTTCCCATAAATTTTAGTTGTAAATTTTTTGAGCTGTAAAGTTTTGACAAAAAAAAGCATAAAACTCTAGAAAAACTATTGGAAATATTAAAGATAACACTTTCCATAAGCTAGTCATTACTGAGTATAGCATATATTACTTTCATAACTAGCACTGAAGTGTTTCATATGTTGTTTTGCCTCAAATGACTGACTTCAAAATTGGCTGATTGTCTACTTATTTGGACATATGTTACCATCTAAAACATTGGCTACAGAATGCCTATCATGTGGAGGTAAAAAGGAGGAAAAAAGACTGGGATGTTGTCTTGTCCTAAATTCAATGACCTTTGGGTTCTGCTATTGCTTTAACACACCTGTCATTCCTAGAGCCACCTTCAGGTACACACACAGACCACTACCATGGCCACCAATAACAACAAAAACAAAAACACCTGATTTATATGAATAGCAAAAACCATGCCCTGTTGGTACCCATGCAGTGCTGCCTGTGGTGACGTGTAAGTATAAAGAACCATGCCCTGGAGATTAATGGTGGTAGCCCAGCTGCTATTCTTTCCCCCCCCGTTTGCCTTTTCAGAATATATTCATACGTTGCATAGTAAGGAAGATAAAGATTTTAGAAGAGAGTGGCATTTATATTTCTGAGAATACAGTTTTCTTGAGAAAAAGCCATTAAAAGAGTTGCAAATATATGTCATTTTACTGTTCTTTAAAGGGATGCTTATGAAAAGCAAAAAAGCAGAACACAATACTCCAGTGTACACCAATTTGAAAAGATTGTGTAAAGCTTAACATTTTCAAGCTTGGTAGCAATGTGGTGTTCACTTGATCTGCTCATCACTAGCATTCACCCACATTACTGACCAGGGCAACAGAATTCATGCATGCAGTTGCCTGGCCTATATTCATTTTCCCTAGAGGGGTATCTCTCTTGTCAGGATTATGCCTCCCCCCACCCTTCATTTTAAAGCTTTGCTTTAACTTGAATAAATATTAAAAGGATCAATCTGAGAACATTTGGGGTCAGTTAAGTCAATATCTGGCAGAATTGAACAAAAGAGATACCTTCTCTGAGCAAGAGGGGATCTGGATAGCCCAATCTCTCTGCTTGACTAATCAAACCAAAGTTTATTCTTAAGTAGTTTTTAAATAATATTTTAGGTAGGATTAACCATTCAGTTCAGCCTTTTATAAATAATCATATGAGATTGAATCATCTCAATCCTTTTTTCTGGGTTACTGTATGAAGTGATGCAATATCAGTGCAGACAACCAA
The DNA here is from genome assembly GCF_002201575.2 of Neomonachus schauinslandi. Classification (NCBI taxonomy): domain Eukaryota; kingdom Metazoa; phylum Chordata; class Mammalia; order Carnivora; family Phocidae; genus Neomonachus; species Neomonachus schauinslandi. The sequence continues at coordinate 34,306,858 of NC_058407.1, forward strand.
ACATCTAACCAACCAGCCATTCCAAATAAGAACATCTACTCCCCATTACTTTATTCAAGTGAGGTCACTGATCAACGGATTCTGAGACTTCAATTCAACAGAATAAATCTAGTTATTTACATAATGCACACTTTATCATGATATGGAGTTTATTATCTATTTTATCTTTACTTTTTAACTTGTAGCTGTAACTCACATCTATTAAAAATAGAGAGCATTTCCTCATCCAAAACTCTTTCACTTTTAATTTTTTCCCACCTCTTCATGAAACACTGATATTCTAACAAATCCCAATCCAAACAAAGAGATTAAGCTGCCTTCCTCTTGAATTTTACAAATGAATTACAATAGCAAAACAGCACACACTTTTTGCCATCACTTTGTGGTTAACTTAATTTCTGTATTGCTTTAGAAAATACAGTAGTCCATTTCCTAAACTTGAATTTTTCAGTTTTTAAGTTTTTGCATTTCTAACTTTTCCAAACAAGGCTTTTAAAACTGGTTCTCTATTTTTAGGCAGAGTAAGCAAAACATCTCTAGAATGGGAGTGACAGAAGCATCACTTTTTTTTTTTTGTATTCTTATCACAAAAGTAAACTTTGTAATGCATATAGTGCTGACAAGCACTAGTTCAGAGATTTTGCTACTATTAAATGAAAAAGTATCTGGAATTTCACAAGTAGTTTGTCTCATGGGAATTCAATAGCTGTATATGATTGAGGCACAAGTGTTTATTATAATCAATTTCAGGGACTTTCAAGGGCATCAAGGAAGTTCTTGTCATGGGAAGAAAATATTTTTGGCATTAAACAGTCCTATTTCTGAATAAAAATAATGCTGATAATTATTTGACAACAGTCTGAAGAGAATTCTGAATCTCTGTCTTTACATCACTGTTCCAGTCATCAGAGAGGAAAGTAATTTATCTGTGAATGAGTCTTTGTCTTTTAATAGAAAAAAAAAAAAAAGGATTGCCTATGTGATATCATTAAAGAAAGACCAATCAGTGAGCTCTGGTCTTTTCAGAGAAAAGAGGGAAATGCTTCCAGCAGAAGAGCTTCCTGGTGTGCACTAGATGGATGAACAGACTGTGGGACTTCGCTTTCCTTTCCCAGACTGGGATACCCTTCACTGATCAGCCAGGCATGGCAGCCTTGTCTGCGCTTATTGATTAGCTCTCAAGGCTGACTTGGAGACTTGTGCTGTCCAGGTTTCCGATTTGTCCAGCTGGTTTCACACAAAAAAACACTAGGCGCTATCACATTAGAATGGAGCCTTAACCGCAGCCCCATCTTAAAAATCACACGGGAACTTACTGAGAGCAGGGTTATTGCTTAGCATAACCCATGAAAATTCTGGAAAAGTAGCTCCCACCCATTACTCATGTTTTATGAACACAGTATATTTTAGGTAATGTGGATTTGAAAGTCTAGAGACTCAGCTACGGAAAATTATAGCTCAAACTTTTGAAACGGTGAAGTGTAAACATTCCAGGTAAGAGCTCTAATATAGAGGTCTGGGCAGTTAGGTATAGAAAACTTACCTATCGCAACCCTAGTCTTTATTAACACCATTTAAGCTGGGTATTTACAGATATTCATGGACTTATGAAGGGGTTACATCGTGATAAACCCATTGCAAGTTGAAAATATGACAAAAAATGCATTTAATACATCTAACCTACTGAACATCATAGCTAAGCCTAACTTAAAACACTTACAGTCGCCTACAGTTGGGCAAAATCTCCTAACACAGTCTATTTTATAATAAGCTATTGAATATCTCATGTAGTTTATTGAAGCCTGTGCTGAAAGTGAAAAACAGCATGGTTGTAGGGGTACAGAGTGGTCGTGTGTCAGCTGTTTACCCTCGTGATCATGTGGCTGACTGGGAGCTGTGGTTCATGGCCATGGCCTAACATTGCAAGAGACAGTATCATCCCATGGATCGCTAGCTCGGAAAAAGCTCACAAGTAGAAGTATGGTTTCTACTGAACGCATAGGGCTTTCGCATCATCATAAAGTCGAACCATCGTAAGTTGAGCCCTCATAGGTCAAACCATCATTAAATCGGGGACGATCTGTTTAGTTTTAATTGAGGCTTAAGGCCGACCAGGTTTTCCTCAGGTCTTCCCTCCTACTTTGTCCACTTTGAGGCTGTAGTGTTCCCCTGCTCTTTTCTGTCCTCTTTTCCTTAACTCTTATCCATCAGTCAAGGAATAAATAATTAGAAAAGTTTTAGGTTTTAGCAGCACTCCCAGGGTCTCCTGTGTGCTAGCAAATACAATCTTTTTTTTTTTTTTTTTTTCCCAAGTAGGCTCCATGCCCAGTGTGGAGCACAACATAGGGCTGAACTCATGACCCTGAGATCAAGATGGGAGCTGAGACCAAGAGTCAGGTGCTTAGCTGACTGAGCCACCCAGCTGCTCCTACTAGCAAGTACAGTCTTAAATCAGTTCCACTTTTAATCCACAGAGGACTTAGTGCCTGGGGAGGCAGGAGATAGGGCTTCTACTCAACTCCACCCCCTCTTCAATCAACTAAAGCAGTTTCACTATTTTTCTGTTTTTAGGTTGGGTAACATTTCATTAAAAAAATGAATTCCAAGTTTACAAGAGGCTATATGCAAATTATATATATATATGTGTGTGTGTGTGTGTGTGGTATATATGTATATATACATATATATATATACCACACACACACACAATAAGGACACTTTGGTCCTGGAGTCAGATTTATTTTTTCTTATTATAAGCTCTACCACTTATTACTATATAACTCTGGACAACTTATCAAGCCAGTCTGCACCTCAGTTCCCTTATCTGTAAAGTGGGATTGATAATAATATTTACCACATACGGCTATTAGGAAAATTAAAGAAGATAATGAGATGCAATGTTCAGCACAGTTGCTGGCAGATGAAGCAATCCTTAGATTCAGGCATTCTTCAAAGGCTGAAGATGATCCTTATAAACTTGAGGCTTTGAGAATCCCTAAAAATCAAGCCAAATAATAAGTTTTTCCCTATTTTTCTTATGTGTAATACTAGCCTTGAGATGCCAAAGCAAATTAAGCCTCTTAGAAATGGCCAAGGAATTACATACTTCTATTCCATTCCAAATACATTTTCCAAGCCTATGGCATGTGTAAATTACCACCAAATTAGAGATACAGAGTAAGTTATAAGATCCAACCAATGAATGCAGGGCTGGAGATTGAAGATGTGGCAGAAAAGTCGAGAGTCAGAGACCCAGGGAAGAAATGGGAGCTAAGAATCAAAGGAAAAAATGAGGTCTGAGGGATCACAACTTTGTGAATGGGAATACCAAATCCTGTTCATATGGGAGTAGCAATGGTTTTTTTGTATTGGCTTAAAACCAGATCAAAGCCAACCCTCCCTGCCTTCTGCCAGGATAAATATAGCTGGATGACATGCCTTTGGTGATGTTTCTAGGAAGAAGTTGCTGCGGCTGAGGTTGAAGAGCTTGCTGCTTGTGCTCTCCTTTAGGATTTTGATGGACTCCTGTCTCACACTGAGGTCTTTCAACCATTTTGAGTCTATTTTTGTGTGTGGTGTAAGGAAATGGTCCAGTTTCATCTTCTGCGGGTGTTATGCTGAGCGAAATAAGTCAATCAGAGAAAGACATGTATCATATGCTCTCACTGATATGAGGAATTCTTAATCTCAGGAACAAACTGAGGGTTGCTAGAGTGGTGGGGGTGGGAGGGATGGGGTCGCTGGGTTATAAGACATTGGGGAGGGTATGTGCTATGGTGAGTGCTGTGAATTGTGTAAGACTGTTGAATCACAGACCTGTACCTCTGAAACAAATAATACATTATATGTTAAAAAAAAAAAAAGAAGAAGAAGAAGAAGAAGATAGCAGGAAAGGAAAAATGAAGGGGGGAGGAAATTGGAGGGGGAGATGAACCATGAGAGACTGTGGACTCTGAGAAACAAACTGAGGGTTCTAGAGGGGAGGGGGGTGGGGGGTTGGGTTAGCCTGGTGATAGGTATTAAAGAGGGCACGTTCTGCACGGAGCACTGGGTGTTATACGCAAACAATGAATCATGGAACACTACATCAAAAACTAATGATGTAATGTATGGTGATTAACATAACATAATAAAATAAAAAAATTGCTGGATGACAGGTACATCTATGGAAAGCAAGGTAAATGGTGACAAACTCAGATACTTCAAGTTAAACAAATTGTATAATCTAGAGAGCAGGAGGGAATGTTAGGGACTGGACTACATGTCTAAATTCATTCAAAATGATTGTTTTAAAAAAACACTAAGATTCACACGTGTTAATGGAATAACATAGGTCTGGGGACCAGATTCTGCAAACAGGCTGCTAATCTGCAACCACATCCATGCACAATATCTCATCTGTGTCCATCTAAAGTCTTGAGAATCATCTGACCAGAGAATATTTCTTCAGACACTATTATTATCTTGGCAGGCAAATGAGAAGACACTAGACTTATGAAACCTCCTGAATGCTTGGATAATTGCCTTTACCTAACCAGGTAGCTATAGAGAAAATTCAGAGAAGGGAAAGTACTATGTAAAAATGCCTTGCAAAATATAACGATGGCTTTTTTTTTTTTTTAGATTTTTTTTTATTTATTTATTCATGAGAGACAGAGAGAGAGAGAGAGAGAGGCAGAGGGAGAAGCAGGCTCCCAAGGAGCAGGGAGCCCGATGTGGGACTCGATCCCAGGATCCTGGGATCATGACCTGAGCTGAAGGCAGACGCTTAACCATCTGAGCCACCCAGGCGCCCCACGATGGCTTTTTCTCATAAGTCAAGTGTCTATCCCTTGGTGAATTCTGTAGTGCTCTGTTGTGCTTCTGGAATGAAGTCAGTATAAAAGCAGAACTCGGAGGGAGAGTATATTAATTTTCCAGAGCTTCCAAAACAAAGTACCACAGCCTGGGTGGCTTAAAACGACAGAAATATATTCTCTCACAGTTTGAAGGTTTTAGAGGAGAGTCTGCCCCATGCCTTTTAGTTGGGATGGTGTTGGGCAATGCTTGGTGCCCCTGACAAAGATGCATCACTGAAATCTCTGCCTTCTTCTCCATCACATGATTTCCTCTCTTCATATGAGAGAGATGCTATATCTTCTCTTCTTATAAGGACACCAGTCCTATTGGATTAGGGCCCACCTTGATTCAGTAAGACCTCATCTTAACTTGATTTTATCTTTGAAAACCCTATTTCCAAATAAGGTCACATTGATAGGTACCAGGGGTTAGTACTTCAATGTGTCTTTTTGGGAGACACAATTCAACCCACAACAGCGAAGGTTGAACTGTGTTCATTTATGTTCAGCTTCCCTGGTGAAATATAAATCTAACACAGCTATGAGTAATACTAAAATATAGGTTTCACTATTTTCCTTCATATTTCTGGAGAAAAATGCAGGTAACTAGAACATTTAAGTGTCTAATTCTGGTCTGATCACTCTCTTAAAAGTCCTTCTACAGCTCTGTATTTCCCTTAGGATAAACGACAAACTGCTTACGATGGTAGGCCTGAGTTTTCATAATAAATTTCTGCCTTACCCCTGGCTCATCTTTTCCCTAGCACATTCTACACTGCAGTCATGTACAATCGCTATATTTATGCTTCTTTGAATGTCTTAAATTCCTTTGAACCCATTTCTTTGCACATATTGTTCTATGCATCCAGATTGCTCTCCATTCCTCCCCACTCTTCCCTTTGTCTTTGGCTAGAATCTATATATCTTTCAGTTCTCAGTGTAAAAAGCATTTTCCTTTGGGGATTTGTTTGCCGTGTTTATCTGCTCTGCTTACCCTCAGAACGGCGCTCATGACATTATATTCAGATTCTCTGTTTCCCACATTAGCTTATAAATTCCCAGAGGTTAGTTGTTTGTTTTATTCAGAATTATATTTCCTGGAGTTACATAGTGCTTGGCACAGAATCGACATGTGCTTCCCACCCTCCCACCCCCTTTTTAAAGGAAAGAGGAATAGGAGAGGAGGAGAAATTGAAAGAGAAAGAAGCATTAGAGGAGAATAAACACGTATCTGAATGCCCGCACTCTTATTAAACAGGATCAACTAGTCGACCCATCCAATTTTTCAAACTCATTAAAATGATCTAAACAGAGATGAGCTGACGATTTCTGGGTTCTTTTCAGGGATCATTGATAAATGTATCAGATCTTTATATAAAGTATCTTGATCATAGAGAACCAGTAGAGTTTTGAAATTCAACACATGGAAGCAAGTTGCCAGGGTTTAGATGCCAGCCCTGCTACTCAATCCCCAAGTGACCTTGAATAATTCACATCTCCTTGCCTCTTTTTCCTTACCTGTAAATTAGGGTGATATAGTACCTAACTCACAAGGTTGATGTGAGGATGCAGTGAGTTAAGATATTTAGAATGCTTTCTACCTAGAACAATACATATCAAACAGTACATGTTATATAGTGATAATTATTATTTTCAACATGTTCTTATTTTATCCAGTTTTTCCATCTGGATTAACTAGCCATCTTAACCAGCCAGGATTTAAACATTAAAATGAGTATTTTCAGCCACCCTCAAAATTAGATGGTCAAATATTAAATTTCAGTTTTCCATTAAATATACTACTATAATTCTGATACAAATTCAAAGGATACTATGTGAGAAGGAAATTTGTAGAAATTCTATATTGATTAGGGGAAAAGAAAATTATACAAATAAAGTTTTTGAAATGTGTTGTGGTCAGGAAATTAACAAAACACTAAATGAATAGAACGGAGTATAATGAATTGAATCACATTTTTAAAATATTTTTTATTTCTACTTCAAGAGAGGTGTAAAATCACTGACTGTCATTCAAGTATATTCCATAAGAGGGCAGTAGCACATTTCCATATCAATAGGCTTCAAATATTTTCATTCACATTATGTCCAAGTGAATTGACAGCAATAATTGGTGCTTTGGAAGGTGTATGTTTATGTAAAAATCTTGCTTTTTATGGCTTAAAGCTTTATGTTTTACACCTCTATTACCTTGTAAATTTAAAAGAAAAAAAATTTTATTTCTGTGTAGAAATAAAACCTTTATAAAAATATTAAAAAACCAACATAATTGATTCTTAAAAACAAAATACAAATAAACAATCATTAAGAAATCTTGTTTTCCTCAATGAAAGCAAACCATCAAGAAAATGGACATAATGTATTGATATTCCAATAACAATTCTGGATATTAATAAAATATTTTGAAAACACTTTTTTTAAATTAAAATATAAGTAGTTAAAATATATTAGACAATTTTCATCCTTGTTTAGATATTTACTGTGTGTGTGTATGCGTATATTAGTGTGTAGAATGCCATGAATCATCTTTGAAAATAAATAGTACCTCTTTGTAATAGATAGTCTAGCAAAATAAACTTACATTATTTTGTATAATGTGCTGACAATTACGTAGTATTGATATAAATTTATAATGTTTCTTTAAAAATGTATGAATAGTTTAATGGTAGCTGTGTAAGATATGATTTGGGGGATACATACATTCTTGAAGAACATAAATCTGGAGTGTTAATGCTAATATTAAGATGAATTGAACTTAATATCAGTCACAATACTACCCAAAATATATTTCAGTAACAGCAACTAACATTTTTTGACAAAGTGCTTGCTACATGCCAAGTGAAGCTCATGGAAGAATTTTACAGTTCTGATCTCATTTATTCTTCACATCTGTTTGAGTTAGCCATCTTAATACCAAGATCACTTTTTTATACTTAAGGATTAAAATCTGTTGCCCAAGTTTACAATGCTAGTAAGTGGCAGAATCAGGTCTTAAGGAACCTGAGACTTCAACCAGTTGGCTGGAATAAAGCATCAAAAAGTTGACACATTTTTTTAAAAATAAAAGATTATAAAAACTGATAGGCAATCTTTTTATATTTTTACTTATGACCAGTGTGTCCCTGTGTGAAAAGGGTCCATTGTAAAGGGTGGTTGCATTTGAGCTAAGACCTAAGAATGATACTGAAGTGGTTAAAAGACATGGTGAAGTTTCCTCTTTCTTTCTTCCCCCTACCCTCTTTTTTCCTCCTTCATAGGCATTGAGCTTTTGCCAACACCGCTGGAAGACTGGTAGATACAATATAGGAGGGAGGAGAAAATAAGCAAATAAATCAAGGGTAATGAGAATAAAGTCCCACGCTTTTAAAAATGGAGTTACCAGCATAGAAAGGGGAGTCTAGCATAATAGGTAGCAGTGTGAAATGGTGATTTTTAAAAATAAATTGTAGAGAAGTAGGTGTAGAAATATATCCTCACATATATATGTGTGTGCATATGTACGTACACATATGTATTTCCCAATTCTCTCCACTGACCAGCCAATGAATAATGATGTCCCATTTGAAAAGAGCACAACTAGCACCCAGACCTTGGTTTATAAATACTATTCTCCACTAAAATGAACAAGGGGTCTCGAAGAAGTGGCTGACTCCAGGGATTGGCAAGGAAAAAGCAAGATGAGCTCAGGACAACTAGCTGGGCTATGAACAAGGAAGTGCTCCAAGAATGATGTAGATGAGTAGAAGATACGGTAACCCCTTTGAAGAGGCTTCCAGTGACCAGATAGAGGAGAATTTGAGTGTCAAAACAAATAACAATAGTAACAATTGCCAACATTTTGAGTAAAACAGAAATTCAAATTCCCATCTATACAAAAATAATTATATATTAAATTGAAGGAACAGCAAGTTCTTTAAGTAGAATGTTAACTAATATATGTAAAAGCAATGCTGGAATTGGAACATCAGCATTTGGCAACTATGATACAAATAATTCATATAAGAATCATAAATAGAAACATTAATGAGGAATAGAATATTTATAGAATCTCAAAGTATTTTTCTACAAAATACTTTAAAGTTATTATTAATAAATACATTAAGTAATGAACTCTATAGTGGAGAAATCTGACACTATTTTAACCAAATGGTAAAAGTTAGCATCATCAGGAATACAATTAGCCATCGTGTACTTTCTAATACAATGTATTAAGGAGAACACAAATCAATATAAAACATTCTACAAAGTAACTGGGCTGTATTCATTAAACCTGTCAAAGACATGAAATACAAGGAGAGCCTGAGGAACTATTCCAGATTTGAAAAGTCTAATGAACCATGTCCAATAAGTATATCATAAAATTCTGGATTGGATCTTAGTCTTTTACAGTATATTATTAGGACAATCAGTGAAATTCAAATGGGGTTTGTGAACTAGATGGTAATATTTAAGCAATTTTAATCAGTGGTAATTTCCTGATTGTGATGATTTTACTGTGCTTATGAAAGCAAGTGTCCTAATCTGAGGAAAGGGTATATGGGAGCTCTTAATACTATCTGGCAACTTTTATGTAAATTTGAAATTACTTCCAAAGAAAAAGGAAAAAAAAAAAAAGCACTAGGGAAGAGATTACCAGGGAGAGAGAACAGCAAATACAAGATGCTAAAGCAGAGGAGGGAGGTAGAGCCAGGAGGGCAGGAGGGCTGAGCACGGTGAGCACATACCACGGTGTGGTATGTACCAGATAAAGCTTGGGAATTATGCAGAAGCTCTACCTTGCAAGACTATGCCGGAGAGAGGCATTTGGGTTTTATCATAAAAGAAAGAAGAAGCCCTGAAAGTTGTATCACAGGTAATTGTCATGATCTGATTTATGTTTTAAAACCATACTCTGTGTGCTGCGTGTGAATTGGGTTGTTGATGGCGGAGTGGGGAGAAGAGGTGTAGAAGCAGGAGTAAGGAGGCAGGTCTTCAGGAGATGATGATTGCTTACCCAGTGTGACTGTAAGGTAGATGAAAAGGAGTAGATTTTAGGTATATTTTGGAGTTAGAACCTACAGCTACAGGCTGATCTATTGAATGGTGGGATTAAGAATGACCCTGAGGTTCTCTGTGAAATAGGGAGCACGTAAATGCTTTGGTATGTCCCTAAGTATACGCATAGCACAGGGTCTTGCATATATGAAATATTCCTGTATGTTTTATATCTGTTTACTGATAATTTTATATCATTTGAAAATAATTGGAAGAGTAGACGTTATTATATAATAATGCCTCTATACTGAATGTTTTATGAAGAAATTATGCAGGTTTTTTACCCTGAAAAATTTTTAAGTGCTAATGTAAGCTATTGTTATGATTGCCACTATTCTTCTATGACATTTTATATAATTCAATAACAATTCCATAATGGTTCAGAATGCCCACTCTTTAGTTGCTACTTGATGGTTCCTAGAATTACAATATGGTAGCATTAAAAGTAATTTTAGAAGTGACTAATAAAACAATACTGTATTTCAGTATTTTCTGACAAATGTTCATCTGATCCTTCTCGAAGGATCCCAGTACTAGCAAATCTGCATGAAATTCAAAGACTAACCAACAAATATTAATGTCTGCTGCCTTCTTTTTTGCTTCTTTGTGCTTCTTCCATCTCTATCACACAGCTTATGAGGAAAAACAGTGTGGGATAGAATGGCATATGATTTGGAGGTCATTCTAGATTAATGTGATACAGAAAAGACATGTAAATGGATAACTAGAGACTTTTCAAACCATGAGGATATGGAGGTCAGAAAAGGCACTTTCAGGAAATGGGAGAAATAATGGAGGAACTTGGAAAATCATCACCAGTGACTTCAGTTACCTGCAGTACCTGAATGGGTTATTTTCAGGAGGACTCCAGGAAGCCTCTGGAAGCTCCCATTTGTGATCCCCAAGGCATAGAACACTGAATTTGGTAATGGGAAAAATTCTAAAGTCTGCTGAAAATATTCTTCATCTGCTGCTTGCCCACACACCTGTCTGCAGCTGCCCTGGAATACTCCCTTCTCACCCCCATCTCCCAGCTGATGAAGAGGTCTGGGAAGCCTGGCTTTTGGCTTTCTTGCCCTGCAGCTTTTGGGGGAGCTTTGAAGGCCGTGGTGAGAATCAAATGATATCTATCACAGGTGGATTGATGTTACTCTTTCTTTGAGCCCAATATTCAAATTAATGGCTTGTTTTTTCTCCACACGTGCTATTCAAGTCAGTTGAAAGTGAACATTTCGTCTATAGTTCTCCAGAATCCCTTATATCAATATAATGAAAAAGCAAAGTGAGGAACTGGGGAATATCTAATCAGGATGACTCAGATTTTTATCATGACAGCCAAGTTAATTTAGTCACTTTTTTGTTACACTTTGGCACACATTTATGGGAAACAAACAATGGAATTTCCGACCTGAAGTCATTAATGAATCTGATAATTTAGTCCTGAAAAGAGCACTTGGTTTAATGACAGTTTAGATAATTAACGTGGCAGATAAATTTTATTCAGTTGCCAAATATTTATTGAGCACTTGAATCCATCTGAAACTCTATTAGGTTTTGGGGACACAAAATTTAATAGGTAATGATCTTTATCTATTACACATTCCCAATGCCCTTTACTTAACGTCAGGCTCTCAGCTGGTTGAAGTTCTCTACCTGATATGACCTACATGTTTGTTTCTAAAGGGTCTGAGTCATGAGTGGACCTGCCTCATTTGTCTGTTGTTTTGGTTTGGTTCGGTTTTTGCTTGCTTGATTGTTTATTTGTTTGTTTTGCAATTACCTTTACTGATTGGAGTGGAAGCAATGAAAAGTAACCCTGGAGAAGGCCAGAGATTCCAGAGGAATTTTTCTTTCCCCCCATGTGTAACAGCAACCACCGTTAATCCGTGTTAATTCGGACCTACCCCCTGACCAATAGACTACCTTCTTCGCCTCTTGCTTGAATGACGTGAGGACGTGCAAAATGGCTGGGTTTCAACTTCCACGACTACGGAAGCAGGGGTGTGCTGGAGCAGGGGTATTATATTTTATTTATTTATTTATTTATTTATTTATTTATTTATTTATTTATTTATTTATTTATCTATTTGAGAAAGAGATAGAGAGAGCAGGGAGAGGAGGGACAGAAGGAGAGAATCTTGAACAGACTCCCTGCTGAGCATGCAGCCCAATGCAGGACTGATTCCAGGACCCTGAGATCACAACCTGAGCTGAAATCACTAGTCAGATGTTTAACTGACTGAGCCACCCAGGGCCCCTTTTTCAGGAGTATTTTAAAGCCAATTTCAGACATCATGTAATTTTAATTTTTAAATTTAATTTTATTTCTAAATGAAACTTTAGACAGAGGGAGAGACAAATCCGCTGAGCTTCTTTATTATTTACCCTTGCCCCCGCTACACACACACACACACAAACACACACACACATACACAGTTTATTAAACACACTCAGGTTCTATTCCCATATGTTTCAAAACTTTAGTCTTAATAAAAATGACTCCTTCTCTTCGTCCTCCTTTTCTAAAACTTTGAGCAGTTCTAGGCTTCCCATAGTGGTTTTTGCTTACAACCAGGTGATAGTTGGTTACAAAGTAGAGAGAGATTTTGGCCACTTTTATTACCTCCTCTTGGGCAAAAACAATGGGTCATGATAAAAGGCAATCATAATTCTATCACCTCATTTGAGATAGGGTTAGTGAACAGGTGGTCCCTTTCTATTCTCTAAAAGCAACATTAAAATAGCAAGGAATCAATACATGTTGCTTGTATTATGGTTAATGTACCTTCTTCGGCAAAAGTTTATGCAGACATTAAGGTCAATTGTCAAGAATCAAAAGTCAAATCCCCGCTAAACCCTGTGAGAATAGGAAAAAATGTATTTTCTTTTATGATGAGTGTTAGGAAATCCCCCATGCTATTATAAACTATTTAACCAAGCGATTTTCAGAAGAATCTAGTCCCCTGTGGACTGACTCTCATAACCTAGTCATGCTCCAGTATTTCAAAGCCTCCAGGCTTCTCTATCTCCTGAGAAACATCCCCTCCCCCACTTTTTTTTTAAGCTACCAGAGTTCCATTTCCTCCACTTTAGAAAACTCCATCCATAATTGCAGAATCAAATCTCATTCTAAAATCAGTTCTTGCCCTCCATTAGCACAGTCTGATGTGTGGTTGTTAGTGGGTAATTCGTGTAAAATGTTTACATGGTCATAAATCCATACCTGACAAGTAAATTCAGGATCATTATGATCCAGATTCATATTAAAGGCATGATATTCTTTACAGGGTACTTCACCTATCATGCAGATGCTAACGTGTTATCACTCACACCTGTGCCCCTCCTCCCAATTCCAGAGGGCTATGGGTCAATGAGAAATAGTGTTTATAGCTGTGCACTTTTGAAGACTCTATCCCTTGTGGATACCTTCTTCAACAAAAACTCCTTTAGGAGGAAAAGAGATATTTACCGGAGATTAGACAGAAGCAATTGATGTAAATGAATGGGGTAGTATAAGGACTTATTATCCTCCTGTCCAAAGCAATCAGTCCCCCAACGGGTCAAGAATAAGGAAAAGTGAGCACTCATTTACACACATACTCACTGCATTATCCTTATTTTCCCATCTTACTGTGGACCAGAGAAGACTTCCTCTTAGATTGACAGAAGTAGGAAAGATTTGCCCTTTGAATTAAAATTATATGTGTGATGATACAATATTAATTTATGAACATTAAAGTTTTTAATAAATATTAATTTATGCCTTTATAATAATAGTTTTCAAACTTGACTGTGATTAAAATTACTTTTAGGAAGCTTATTTTTAAATTATAGCTTTCTGGTCTTCAGAAATTCTGATTCAAGAAGACTGAGAGGAACTCAGTGATCAGCATAATTTTTAACCAATATCTCTGGGGATCTGGATGAAAATGATCTTCATTCACTGTTAGAAATATTTTGTCACAGAGTATAAACTCTGTGGTTGGGGTTAATGTAGGGCATGAAATCATCCATAATACCTGGCTTGCTAAAATGTAACACAGAGGCCACTGAAGGCAGAGAAGTTTTCGGAGAAGGGCATAGGCCATTGGAATGCCCCGGGAGTTGCCTTCCTTGAAGCTTTCTCAGCCCAAACAGCCACCCTATGATCTAAGAGATATATGCATTGTCCCTTAGGCTATGTTTAGCAGAACTCATAGAACTTGCAGATTAGCGTATGGTATCTTTCCCGTAAACAGACCCTCTTAGTTCCAGTAAGACCCCTTGTCACATATCACTGCTTGAGAAACAGTGATAAGGATTTGTCATTATCTTGAAGGACCAATAAAAGCGGGAGCAAAGAAGGGCAAAGGGTCTTCAGGGATTGCTGGACGTTCCAGGCATAAACATATAAAATAAACTTAAGTAATTGAGAGAAGAAACAGTGTAGTGAGTATATATCATGTTCCGCTAACTCAGATGTGCTAATTATTTAACTTTACCTCATGCTCTTAGTTCCAGCATACTGTGAAACACTGGATGGTCCAAAGGATCTTGCTTCCTTAGATCCACCACACAGCCTTTGGCTTATTATCTCCCTCCACAAAGACAATTTTCCTTGCTTCTGTTCTCCCTCAAACCTTAGGTCTTTTTAAAAAATTTTTTAAAGATTTTATTTATTTATTTATTTATTTAGTTATTTAGAGAGCAGGGGGAAAGCAGAGGGGGACCTAGAGGAAGAGCAGACTCTTGAGTTCCGCACAAGCTTAGGGTTCCATGCCCACCTTTCCCAACCTAAGATCTAGACCTGAGCCAAAACCAAGAGTCAGAGGGATGCTTAACAAATAGACTGAGTTACCCAGGCTCGCCAAACCTTAGGTCTTTAAACTCCCAATAAACTAAAATTTCTGTGTGAGAGAAAAGTTGAGTAGGCTTTTTGATGATTATAACAGTGTTCATACCATTCACAATTCCCATTTGGTACACAATTTTTTTTTCTAATTATGGAAGTAATTCATATACATTATATAGAAATTTGGAAAACACAGAAAAAACATCATAAAAGTATATCACCCATAATTCCAGCAACCAGAAAATAATCTAGAAAAAATTTTATTATAAGCTTTTTGTAAACAGCCCTAAAATCTCTACGCCAAACAGATTTCAAGCAGATCTTGAAATAACCATAGAGGAAGCAATCGCATAGGAAAAGCTAGTAAAAATAAATATGACATAATGGAGTGTGGAAAATAATAACTGCAGAGATATTTACTTGAGGTTTTCTTCTTGCCTGAAATCATTCCTTTTACCACAGGGCACTGGCATGAGTGCCCAGTTGCACTTAGTGGTCAATATGGTTGATCTCTGAGATAATAAATGGCCTAAAGCAAGTTAAATAGTTTATAGAAAAAAAAAAACAACAGTGTAATTTATCTAAATTTTCAAGTAGGAACCACACTCAGATACAATATTGATAGATTTTTAGGCAGTTGTTACATATTACTTGTTTTTTTGTGGTTGGGAGTGGTGGTGGTGGTTTGTTTTCTCCTTGAGGTGATCCTATACATTTGCATCTTTGGGCATAGATCCTATATCCTTATATGTAGACTAGTCCCATCCAAGTCTGTTGATGAGTTTTAAAAATTTTCCATTTCTAGGAGCTCCACTGAATCAGAATTTCCATGGATTAACTTTTGAATTCTGCATATTTATTAAATAACATGAGCAACTCCAGTGTGTGGCCAAGTTTGAGAACTACTGAAATAGGGCAAAAGAAGTGAGTGTCACTAAGTTATTTTCCTTTAAAAATAGTCTTCAATATACTTGAACTTCCCTCCAGAATCTTTTTCCCCAGATGACACACTCTTGATTGTAAGTGACTCAATCAAATGTATGTATTTCTGGTCTTGCAATGGCTTCATTTTGAAGAAAGTTTTGATAATATTGTTTAGGATTGCTAAAAATAGGTAGTCATTGATTAGTTAGTTCCTTATCTTTCCAATTTCCTTGAAACTCAAGAAAAGAGATACAACCCATGCTTTTCTTCTACCAAGGTAATTCAGTGAAAAAAAATTGCCTGAATTATTCAAACTACTTTTATACCATATTGAAAACCGCTCATTTTATTCTAATTTCTGCTATTATGACTGTATATTAGGTTTTCTGGTGGTTTTAGTTAAAATAAGAACAGTTTAATTTAACTATAATAAACAATTTCTGTAGCTTTAAAAATGGAAGAATTAGTGGCATTTCCTTTTGAATCTATGCCATAGACCAAATTACATATAGTATGCATCTTTTTATCTTTCCATTCCCTTATACCGCTGGGTCTTTGGAAGATGTGGAAGGGGCTAGACAAAGGAGTTAATTCAAGATGTGCACATTCAGATAGAAGATGGATTAATAAATGGTTAAAGAGGATGTTTTTCTGAGGCAATCCTAAGGTTTTGTCCTAAATTCACAGAATTATAGCATGGCTGAAATGAAATATTGTATATAAAAGCTCTCTAAAAAGACAGAAAAGTTTATTAATTTTTAAGGAACACTTTTTACATGCAGTATATTTTATCTGACAAAGTTTTAAATCAAATTTGCCTTTAGAAGGTGCAGGCCAGTTTATAAAAATTTGTAACAACATTCTGATGTTTCTTGCAAAATAATTTATGTACTTCGCTCTCCTGAATCGCTTACTTGTTTTGCTGATTTGTGGCTCAATTAACAATCTTTCATCATTAGAGGTGACCCTACCAACAAGCAATAGCTTTTAGTGTACCATATAGAATTGGGCGAATTATCATTTAACGAATCAGCCTTATCCTTTTTCAACTGAAATTTCTCCCCTGTCATAAAGCATGGACTCCTAATGATGAAGAAACACCTTTCAAAATTAGATATTAAATAGACTAACCAGCTTCTCAACTGGCCACCAGTGGAGAAATAAATGTGAGTCATTGGGAATGGCTTCAATTCATTGTCAACCATGGCCTATATTGCAGATTGCTACTTCTGCAATATTTTTACTTTCAGATGTGATGTTTAAATCAGAATTATAAGTCCTCTTTGCCATGATCCTAAGAGAAAGATATTCTCTGATATATATTTTTTGTTCCTTGGTGGTGGTTTTGAGGTTTGTGAGCTATCACTCTGACAGCTGTGGAAATTAGTGGGTGTAATTATATATGGTTTTGAAGTTTATTATTTTTGCTGAATATATCACTGCATTTAACACAGTATATATATGAAATATATACATAAGAATAATACACATATATACGTATGTTTATAGTGAAGAAACCCTAAGTACTTTTCCTTCAATTTATTTGTTTAATTTAAAATATTTTATTTCAGTTATAGGCTTTTATTCTTAAAACTTATGTGAAGAAAACTTCTGAATGTGTAAGTTTAATACTCATGTCTACTGATTAAATACGAAGAGAGAAAAAGGACAAAATGAAAATGAGTTACATTGTTCGCCAGACCCTGAGAAATATACTCCCTAAATTTTTTTCCTGTATGAATCTGGTCATTTTCTAATTTCAAACATGCAAAAGAGCCCACTCATATTTCCAGGCTAGAAGAGAAAAAATCGATTTCAAGAATGCTCTTTAAAAATGCTTCACTAGTGAATTAACAAATAATTATATAATTATGATATCAAATTACATAGAATTAGTGTGATAGATTTCTGGCCACATAACTATTTTTTTTCACATAAACTATTTAACAAATTGTTTCCAGATTATAAAAATACTGTGAGAAAGCAGAACAGATTTACATAAGAAGTTCCATGAAGAGTTTCTACTGGGGAGATTATTTTATTCTATTGGTTTACATTTACTTCTATCTAAGAAACAGGTTTGAAGTACTTGGGCAAATCTACTCAGACTAAGTTCAAAAAAAAAAATGGAGAATTGAGGCAATGATTTGAAGTGTATCTTGAACTTGAATGTGCACACAAATCACCTGAGGAGTTTGTTAAAATAGAGCTTTTGATTCCATAGTTATCTGATGAGGCCTGAGATTCTGCATATCTAACAGGCTCCCAGATAATGCTCTTACTGCTCAAACTACAGTCAGAGTAGTGAGGATTTAAAGCAGTGGATCCTGGGGCGCCTGGGTGGCTCAGTTGGTTAAGCGACTGCCTTCGGCTCAGGTCATGATCCTGGAGTCCCGGGATCGAGTCCCGCATCGGGCTCCCTGCTCGGCAGGGAGTCTGCTTCTCCCTCTGACCCTCCTCCCTCTCATACTCTCTGTCTCTCATTCTCTCTCTCTCAAATAAATAAATAAAATCTTTAAAAAAAAAAAAAAAAAAAAAAAAACAAAAAAAAAGCAGTGGATCCTGTACCTGACTTCCTGTCGAAGTCGCCTTGGGAAGGTTTTCAACCAGGAGAGGCCAGGTCACAACCCAGATCTGAATCCAGGTCACCCAAGTGAGCCTTTTACATGTGTGCAGCTAATGAGCTCCACCAGTGATTCTGAGTCTCAGCCAGGGTGGTGAACCACTGCCTTAAACGAATGGTTTTCTCTGCTGAGAGCACACATAGGCACAGGTGTGTGTTGGGAGGTGTGTGGATGGGGATTTGGAATGGAAGTTTTTAAGAAGTCAAGAGAGAGGAGGCGAATTTCATTCTGTGCAGGGGCACCTCCTGCTTTCAGAGCTTCTTTCCTCCCAG
Source organism: Neomonachus schauinslandi (assembly GCF_002201575.2). Classification (NCBI taxonomy): domain Eukaryota; kingdom Metazoa; phylum Chordata; class Mammalia; order Carnivora; family Phocidae; genus Neomonachus; species Neomonachus schauinslandi. The sequence goes on from NC_058407.1 coordinate 34,325,399, forward strand.
AGAAGCACTTGAGAAGCAAAAATCAATTTGATACCTGGTCACAGTCTCCTTATTCAGAAGGAAGTGCAAAGATTCTGAACTCATCTCCTAATTCTCTGCCCTTCTCCAAATCTGCTCTGGTCATACTGGCTTCCTGGCTATTTCTTGCTATTTTTCCCCCTCAGCAAACCACCGCCAAAATTTTGCACTAGCTGTTTCCTCAGCCCAGAATACTCTTACCCCAAATATCCCATAGCAGATCTTTTCCCTCTTTCAAGTACTTGATCAAATATTGTCTCCTCAGTAAGCCTTCCTGACCATCTTATTCAAATGACAACTTTCTACCAGCTCTTCTGATGCCACTTACTTATATTACTTTTCTATAACACATATCACATTCTATCATATTACTTATTTATTACATTTACTGGTCATTTCTGGGTTCTCACCCCTCTTCTCCACCATCACTAGAAGATAGTGATGGCAGAGATCACAGATATTGCCAAGCTGCTGGAAAAATTCCTATCCCATGTATGGGTTTCATAATGAATGAATGCATATAAATTCAGGTATCCCTTCAGAGAGGTCTGTAACTCTTCCAGTAAAAGTAGCACTCACTTCAAACTTCTATCCTCACCACTCTTTATTATAGTAGCTTATCACATTTCTTTATTTTATATTCCTCATTCCCTCCCTCTCTCTTCAGCAATCTCCCCCCCCCAACACATTCGCATATATAATTTTAATTTGTTTTCGAGTTTATTATTAGGACATCAATTCTTTAAGGATAGTGGCAGTTTTTCAGAGGTACGTACTAAGTGAACATAACACCCCCTAGCACAGACTAGATGGGTAATAAATATTTGTTGACTCTTTAAAAAATAGAGGTAGGGGGGAGTTTAAAGATATTTTAGCTTTTCTGCATTGCTATAATGTAATGAATAATTTCCATTTTACATTTCTCTGGATAAAAAATATTGTCCAGTGTTGATGACTGATTTAGTGCTCTTTTATCCAAGTGAGCAAGGGCAAACAAATCAGTTAGACATTTATTCCCAGCATGAATGCTGTGAGCTTTTCACCAAGCAAGTTTGGAGTATGATTGTGTCCAATTGGTTTGCTTGTCAAAAAACACCAGGTATTGAGATTCCTCCTCTCCTGCCATCCAATTTTTTTTTTTTTTTACTCCAAAAGATGTACACCTGGAGTTCTGCTTCTAAGGAACTAGCACTGCAGAATGTCTAGCTCAGCTCAAAGGCAGAGTCACACAGTTAGCTAAAGTAATCACATGTGGGATGCTGTTTTTGTACTTAAATACACTTGTGGTCTATCAGGAGCTCACTATTTCATAGTTGTTTACTTTTGATCCAACGAGGTCTATATTTTCCTTTATATAAACCCTAGAGCTGAAGAGGTTGCCCACACTGACATGGTCTACACGAGGCATTGATGCACAGATTTGCTAAATAGACTTGAAACTGGTGTCTGTGTTTTCATTCCTGACCTAGGTCATCCGGTTGTGTTGATTTATTTACATAGTCTGTTGCGCAGGAGACCATGCTCAAAAGTTCCAAAGATAGATGTGCACTTGTTGTCTCTGTTGATTCAGCTATGAAAACAAGTAGGTATAGGAAAGAAAAAGAGGCTACGATTTCAACTTCAAAACCTCATCGTATTATGTTCTAAAATTACAGTAATGATTAAATCAAAATAGTCATCTCAGAGTTGACAAGACAAGAGCTAAATGCAGGTCATTTTGGGTCTCTTGCTAAGTCTCTTGCTAAGTCTCTTGCCTAACATGTAGTACTTACTTTATTGAGTCATTCATCTATTAATTCACTCAAGAATTATTACTGAATCCTGCAATATATACAGTGTTGTGCAAGGCACTTAGGGACAAATTTTCAACAATCCTAGTTATGTAAAATATGAAAAAAAATATCCAGAAGAAAAAAAAAACATGGAGGTAATGATTATAATGAATTTAAATCCAGTTCAACAAATATTTATTAAGGTACCTATTTGTGCTCAAAATATGAAACTTGCACATACACACAAATTGTTATTAGTTGGTTTGATGCATACACATGAGTTTAAAAGCTATCAACAGTTTGGATGGAGAAAAATCCTAGAATGTTAGGGAGAGATAATGCTGTAAAACCACACTTTATAGCACCATTTCTTTGCAAAAGGAGAATAAATGATAAAAAAGAAAAAGAGGGAGAGAGGGAGGGAGAGAGAGAGGGAGATAGGAAAGAATCAATTTCAAAAACAAATGTATTTGGCATCTACTCTGCCAGAGTGTATTAGGATTTTGTGCTGGTTTTGGTGTTAGCAGTGGGATTACGAATATAAATTATCATCTGGTTTTGAAGGAGTTCATAAACCTTATGAAAAGAGGACTTAGTTATATCTCACCTCCAGGGTCTCAATGTACTCACTTTTGCATTCTCAAATGCAGATCATTTTTGCATCCCAAAGGCAGATATGGGAATTGCACCCCACTAGAATCATACGGCGAGATATCCAGGAGCCCTTTTTAGGCTGACATGCATTCTGATGTATGTACTCATAGGTATGTACTCAAGGGTAACTGGACAGAGATCACAGTAAAATCTCCTGGTGCACCTGCTAGAGTTGTGCAGTTAGCAAGTGAGGTAGTGGTTTAGAAGAGTAGTTAGCTTCTGCAGTCAGCCTGGATGAAGCAGATCAAGTGTCCTATATCCTGGATCATTTGGATAGCGGGTCAGAATAACCTTAGCCTCTAAATTATAAATGAATGAATGAATGAATGCTTCATTCATTCAGCACTTCCCCAGCAGTGAGACTCCATGTCTTTCCCTTCTTTACTGAAGCATAATTTGGAAGGCTCTGCTGGGGTTCTGTCTCACACTTTTTATCCCTTCATAAGAATACTCTCTTTTTCTTTCAAAATAGACCTTGCTGGTCCATTAAATAATTGTTTAAGTAATTAGTTCCCAGAGAACAGGATGGGGCCAGTCTTCAAGCACCTTCCCATTACTAAGAAATATTTTCATTATATTCTGAATGCTGATGGTGTTGTTGGGATGCTTTTCCCAGAGTAAAATTAATCTTAATATAAAATCTTTAAAAAATCGTATTAGCTGCTGAGAGCCAAACAGGAGTTGGAGCTTTGTGGAGTTGGTTTCTGGTTGTCACTATTATTTTGCCCTGCTAGCATTCAGGGCCTTGCATCAGAGAGCTAGAAGTCCTGGAATGGTGGGGAGAGTATCAAACAAAACATAATTTCACTGCGTCCTAATGACTTCTAAACATGTACATAGTCAATTTTGCAGATGAAAAACTCACTTATAACTACTTGAGACTAGAACCTCCCTGTATGTTACAAATAAACACAAAGGATTTTTTTTTCGTTATTTTAATTTACACTGAATTTTGTAGAAATGGAACTACTGTAAAAATCAAGGGAAAGGGCTCCTGGGTGGCTCAGTCAGTTGGGTGTCTGCCTTCAGCTCGGGTCATGATCCCCGGGTCCTGGGATCGAGCCCTGTGTCAGCCTCTCTGCTCAGCGGGGTGTCTGTTTCTCCCTCTGCCTGTACATCCGGCTTGTGCTCTCTCTCTTGCTCTCTTTCTCTTTCTCTCTCATATGAATAAATAAATTCTTAAGAAAAAATTAAGGGGAAATCACACACTACTCTGTTTTGGAGTTTACCAAGATTATTTCATACTGTGGGAGATAAAATAAATAATACGTCCAATAATAATATTTAAGACAATATATGCAGTATAGGTCAACATCTGTGGTTATGAGTCCACTGTTATTTTACATATAGGCTCAACTCTTCCACCACTTCATATCATTTAATGTAGACTGACATCCTGAGTAGCATTAATGTAGGGAAAGAAAGCAGTGTTTTAGTATAAATTTTTATTATAAATTATTTTATTTTCATTTTGCAAAGGCCAAAATTCACACATTAGATTGTTTCTTATAGGTAAGCAGTTATTTATCTATGAATCTAACTTCAGGGAAGTAATGGGGTATTAGAAAATTGTAAAAAGAAATCTTTTCATATCTAAAAAACTTGAAAACTACAGTACAGAGTCAACAAAAATATTTTTTAAAAGTTATTTATTTTTAATTAAAATTATTTGAAAGTCCACATCCTGCTACACGTAAAATCTGGTAACGAATACATAAAAATGTATACAGGTAACAATAAATTATGACAAAATACAATATGTGGCATCATAAAGGAGAAAAAAAAAAAAGGCTGGTAAGAAAAGGAGAAGCAGGCCTGATGGAGGAGTAGAATTAACCAGCAGACCTGTGAAGAAAATGAGGGAACCGTAAGGGAAGGTCACACATAAGACAAAGTATAGGAGGGGCGCCTGGGTGGCTCAGTTGGTTGAGCGACTGCCTTCGGCTCAGGTCATGATCCTGGAGTCCCGGGATCGAGTCCCGCATCGGGCTCCCTGCTCGGCGGGGGGTCTGCTTCTCCCTCTGACCCTCTTCCCTCTCGTGCTGTCTCTCATTCTCTCTCTCAAGTAAATAAATAAAATCTTTAAAAAAAAAAAAAAAAAAAAGACAAAGTATAGGACATACTTAGGAAATGGTAAATGGTCCCAATTTTGGAGGGAAATTATCTTGGTAGATAAACACTCTTCATTTTTTTACTGTTAAATTTCTCGAAGAACACAGACCATAGACAGGAATAACATTTGGGGTTTCTCATGTAGAAAAGAAAGGAATGAATGCACAAAAAAAGATTGAGAAAAGGCTAGCCAATAGGCCTAAAGTAAGTGGAAAATGAACACACTATCAGACTTTTAAAAATTAAGAATATTTGTATATTTTAGGGCTATAGAAATAATAAAATTGTGTTTTAAATCATTGCGTATGATTCAAATTCCAGACCGATGGAATGAGTAGCATCCCTGGCCCCTATATTTCAACTCAGTACCTATTGAATTTATGACTAGACTCAAAACATATTTCCGAAACCCAAGTTTGTCTGGCTTCAATCATCCTGGTCTGGACTATGTAGAGTCTATGAGACAGTCTGGCTGATCCAAACAGAAACCATCCATGTTCTGGCCACGTTTATAAGGGTTGAGTAATTAGTGGTGAGAGTACAAATTTGGAGCCTGTGGAGGCAGAATAATGCCCCGTGCAAAAATGTTGATGTCCTAAACCCCCAGAACTTGTGAAGATGTTACAAGGCAAAGGGGAAATAAGGTTGCAGATGCAATTCAGGTTGCTAATCAGCGGGCTTTAAAATAGGGAGATTATCCTGGGTTTTCCAGCTGGGCCCAGTATAATCACAAAGTCCCTTAAAATTGGAAAAGGAAGGCAGAGAAGGCAGAATTAGAAGCTGTGGTTAGGGCCCAGGTCAGATGAGATGTGATGTGAGAAAAACTGGAGACTAATATGGACCCAGAATGTTTGGATTTAAATCCGAGAAATGCCTCCACAGTAACTGTGGGACTTTGGACAAGTTGCTAAACTTTTCTTTGCTTCCATTTCTCATCCATAAAATAGAGATGATGATGGGGCAACTGGGTGGCTCAGTGGGTTAAGTATCTGCCTTCGGCTCAGATCATGACCTCAGGGTCCTGGGATCAAGACTTATGTCAGGCTCCCTGCTCAGCGGGGACACTACATACTTTATAGGGTTAGGGTGAAGATGCACTGAGTTACTTGAGTACATTTCTGCAAATCTCTAAGAACAGTTCCTAGCACTTAGTAAGTGCTGCATAAATCATTATAATGATTATTCTCTAGTGTTGCCCACCTACGTAATCTCCGGACTCAAGAGAAAAGCTCTGGAGTCAGGATGCTGAATGTTTCTTTCCTCTGCTTGGAATGTACTTCTCTAAGAACCCTCGTCTCCTTCTCACTCCCCTCTTTTGGGCGCCTGTTAAAATGTCACAGCGCCAATAGAGCATGCTTAACTGCCCACTCCCAGAATTTTGTGGCCCCTGCATCTCACATTTTTCCCTAGAGCACTCACCATTCATCTGCCATACAGATGATTTATTTGTTTTTATAAATCTTCTCCAATAGAATGAAGACAAGAACTATATTTTTGTTCACTGTTATATCCCTAATATTTAGAATAGTTCCTGGAATAGCATGGAAGTCAACCAATATTTGTAAACTGATTAATAAATACATTAATCCAGTTAACGCTGGAGCTTTTATATTGCCTTGTTTTCCAATTTCAACACAATTTCTTTAGCATCAGGTTGCCACAGTCCAAAGGCCTGCTAAATTAATCCACGAAATCCCTCCCTGCCCGTCACTGATTCTTGTGTTACTGTTGCTGCTTTCTTTATGTGCTCTTGGCCTCTTCACTTTGAATGTTGCATTGTTTTTGCTTGACTATAATTGCTTCACCCTGCACTCTACATCTGCCATTTAATAAGCTATGCTTTACTTTTTGACCACCTGGTCTCCTAAAATCTGTCAGGCTTCATGCTTTTCCTTTTATTTTTACCACCAGGTTTATAAGGCTCAGTGGGGGAAAAAGTAAGTTTCCATATAGAATTCTGCAAGGACTGGTTTCTCCCCAGATAAATCACTATTGGTTTTCTATAGTCTCTTTCAGCATTTCATTTTCAAGGTGAAGGAGAATGACCATAAACTTTGGGTCCAACATGGTGGATCAGAACGCAGGCTCTAGCAGGTATTAGATGAGGCCATTGGAGCTTATCTTCATTGGAGCTAAAAATGTTTTCTTGGGCTGGTCCTGCTTCTGCCACCCCCACTTGCCATCTCTCTTTACTAGCTAATTCTTGATGATGGTTTGCCTTTCAGTTCAGTCATATTCAGGAATGTCTTCCCTAAATGCCCAACCTTGTTCATTTACCCCCTTACACACTCTCACATGAGCCACCATACTTTTTCTTTGCAGCCTGTGGCAGTTTGTGTATTTGTGTGTTTATTTGATTGGTATCTCTTCCTCAGCTATGAAGGCAGGGAGCCAACCTGCTTCACTCACCATTGTATCTGAGCACAAATAACAAATAACAAAAACAAGGTAGATACTGAAGAACTATTAGTTTATTTATTTATTTATTTATTTTCCCTTTCTATCACAGAACTTATCACAATGTGTAAATATACTTTGTCTGACTCCTCTTCTAAACTAAAAATTCTGGGGCACCTGGGTGGCTCAGTTGGTTAAGCGACTGCCTTCGGCTCAGGTCGTGATCCTGGAGTCACGGGATCGAGTCCCACATCGGGCTCCCTGCTCAGCACGGAGTCTGCTTCTTCCTCTGACCCTCCTCCCTCTCATGCTCTCTGTCTCTCATTCTCTCTCTCGCAAAGAAATAAAATCTTTAAAAAAATTTTTTAAACTAAAAATTCTGGGAGCATAGACCTGGTTCCATTTCCTAAGGGTGAGTGTAGTTCTACAAACTTTACAGGCACTCAAAACCATTTGTTAAATGACTGGTTAAATGAAATCTACGGATGTCCTTTACTAACACCAAAATTCTTTCCAAGTACCTCTTCAGCCTATTCAAAAGAAACATTTACTTTTCTCCCTTTTCACTCTGTTGAGATTCCCATAGCTTTGCTTCTAAAGTCCCCTAGAACCCAGGGGAGAAGATTATCTCACAATGTTGAGCTTAGAGAAGCCTCTCTACATCTTTGATCTTAACATGAAATTCCCAGTTCCTAATTAAACCCTACCCTCAAGCAAGCCTACTTTGAAAGTTGTCTTCTATTATTTTTTAGAAGTTTAGATATTCTTCCCAGTGTTTTTCAGCCTTTCTTCTCAGAGAGTCAGAGGACAGGAACTGTACTTTGTTCTTCTTTGCTTTGCCAGGTACATAATAGGCTCAAAATTATTTTGTTGAATAAATAGATGATGGACCCATACATAACCATGTAAATAGAACCCAAAATAGTCACCAAATAAACAGAGAACCAAATGGAATTAAAAACATTTCACCAACCATTATATACATTAGAGGAATCTAACACTACTTTAGTTATGGTCAGTTCCAGGCAATAATACATTTGCTACGGGTTGGGAAAATCATAAATTGCATCTAAACATACAGGATTTTTATTTAGTCATATCTATCAATGCATGGAGTAGATATTAAATAGAATTTCTGAATCCCTGGTCAAGGTTAAAGATTCCATTTAATAAGGCTTCTGGGCTCCTGGGTGGCTCAGTTGGTTAAGCAACTGCCTTTGGCTCAGGTCATGATCCTGGAGTCCAGGGATCGAGTCCCACATCGGGCTCCCTGCTCAGCGGGGGGGGTCTGCTTCCCCCCCTGCCCTCTCCCTCTCGTGCTCTCTGTCTCTCATTCTCTCTCTCTCAAATAAATAAATAAAATCTTTAAAAAAAAAAAGATTCCATTTAATAAGGCTTCTAAATGCATAGAAAAGGTAACCTGCCATAAAATTCAACATACAGTGACAGTTAGTTGCACAAGTTACTTGCAAGCAGGATGACCCAAATTTATTGTGAATTACTTCTATAACAGAAAATCATGTTTGAATATTATTAATAGCATTTTTGAGAAGAGGGCATATGTACCCACTCTTTTTTAAAAATTTTATTTTATTTAAATGCAATTAATTAACATATAGTGTATTATTAGTTTCAGAGGTAGAGTTCAGTGATTCATCAGTCTTATGTAACACCCAGTGCTTATTACATCACGTGCCCTCCTTAATGCCCATTGCCCAGTTACCCCATCTGCTCACCCACCTCCCTTCCAGCAGCCCTCAGTTTGTTTCCTATACTTAAGAGTCTCTTATAGTTTGTCTCCCTCTCTTATTTTATTTTTCCCTCCCTTCCCCTGTGATCCTCTGTTTTGTTCCGTAAATTCCACATATGAGTGAAATCATATGATAATTGACTTTCTCTGATTGACTTATTTTGCTTAGCATAATACCTTCTAGTTCCATCCACGTCAGAACCACAATGAGATACCACCTCACACCTGTCAGAATGGCTAAAATTAACAAGTCAGGAAAAAACAAATGTTGGTGACAGAAAGGGGAACCCTCTTACACGGCTAGTGGGAATGCAAACTGGTGCAGCCACTGTGGGAAACAGTATGGAGGTTCCTCAAAAAGTTAAAAATAGAGCTACCCTATGACCCAGAAATTGCACTACTAGGTATTTACCCCAAAGACAAAAACACAGTGATCCAAAGGGGCACCTACACCCCAATGTTTATAGCAGCAATGTCCACAATAGCTAAACTATGGAAAGAGCCCAGATGTCCACTGACAGATGAATGTATAAAGAAGATGTGGTATAATGGAATATTATTCAGCCATCAAAAAATGAAATCTTACCATTTGCAGTGATGTGGATATGCACCCACTCTTAATCATATCTTTAGTCACAGATTTTAAAGTTTTCAACTTTTTTGTTGTTAAAAAGTTTTGTTTTCTTTTTCTCAGAGCAAGCACAAAACATCATACCAATAATCATTAAGGATTGACTAATCTTTTTTGATTTTTAAAAAAGATTTATTTACTTTAGAGAGCGAGCACATGAGTGGGAGGGTTGGAGGGAGAGAGAATCTCAAGTAAACTCCATGTAGAGCATGGAGCCTGATGCGGGGCTTGACTTGGGGCTTGACCCCAGGACCCTGAGATCATGACCTGAGCTGAAGCCAAGAGTTGGACGTTCAACGGACTGTACTACCCAGGTGCCCCAATCTTCTTTGATATTTTTAAATCTAAAGCTAGCAACTCAAATGTCTATTTTGACCTAGAAAATGGAATGTAAAGGAAATATGCTTACTGTTACTGTCAAAGATGAAGAGTCACAGGGTTCTGAAATATTATAATTTAGGTGAAACTTTGATGAAGCAAAAGACACAGAGAAGGGCATGAGTTATTAAATTCCTCTTCTCCTTGCCTCTCTAGAGGAGGGAATAACAGAAAAGTTGCAAAATCTTGTTCTTCTGGACTACCTGTTGAGAAACAGGAAAGGAAGGTTGCAATGATTAGCATTGGACAGTCTCTTGGGTGAGTCATTCTGGAATCTATATCCTATAAAAATGGCTCTCAAGGGTTGGGAATGAAAAAAATGACACTCAGAACTTACCTTTCCTCTCTACTTCACCTCCATCCTGAAATTTTAATCCAGCAGGCTTTATAAGACTTCTAGGCAGATGTATTTTGAAAACAAAACAAAACAAAACAAAACAAAACCTCCCTTGATTCTGATTGTTTCTCCACATGCCTTAGCCTTCTCCTTCTTGGTTTCAAAGATCACATGCTGATAAGACCAGAAAAGGCTGATAAGTAAATGCCCAATAATTTATAATATTCATGATTTTAGATTTCAATTCCACTTGTTTGTGTATCATATACAAATGACTGTAACAGTAATAATAGTTTAGGAAGCACTGCTGCAAGCACTTTACACACACCAACTTTACAATAAACCTATGAGATAACATTATTATCCCCAATATAGGTAAAAAGCTGTGACATAAGGAAGTTAAATAATTTGCTGAAGCATTTGGAGACAGGATTTGAACTCAAAATGTCTGGCCTCAGAACTTAACTTCTTTAGCAGCACAGGATACTGTATTGATATACTGCACATGCAATAGTATCTGTTTAACAGTCTAGTTACTAATTACAGTGCAGAGACTTTTTTCTAATTTTCAATAACAATGATAACATTTCGGTTACTATAAAAGAAAGAAAAAAATATTTAGAGAAATACAATTATTTTCACTTTTGTTTTTGAAAGTTTTTACCCCATCATTTTTCTTTGCTATATTGTTCTTATCTAAAAATCATACTGAAGAATGAAGCTAAAATCATTTATTACATAGTTTATCTACTTTAGGTAATGGAATTTAGGGCAGGTTCATAAATCAAATGTAGACAGTAGTTAGTGGGAAATTTTAGGAGCATATAAATGCCAAGATTTTGTGTGTATGTATGTGTGAGAACCAAATCTCTATATAGGTCTTTCAAAATGGAACAATTTTTGCTTTATCGTTTTTATTATTTGATTGGGGTTATTCATTTTTATAAGTTTAAGATAGAAAATTCCATTCTTCGGTTCTCTTAGGATTGGAAATGAAGCCTTCTTTAACATCATAGGCTTAAAAAAAGTTACAATATATCATAACTTCATTCCAAATCTATCTAAACAAGTTCTTATAGAAAAAAGAACAAACAAGACTGTGTTTTTTATTTAAGTTATATAAATGAGACCAGGGAACTAAATACGTTATAATAAAGATGAAGTCTAGAAAGCAACGGATGTCAAATGGTATTCTTTCCTCTATCGAGTGAGAGCATATCTTAGTGTTGTCAACTTCCAACTTGTATTTTTTGGAAGTGGTATATTTCAAGCACCATTTATTTCAACTTGTTATAAACCATTTACCTTTGTTTTCATTTGGTGCATATCTTTTAAACTTATATTCTAACTAATTTAGTCCTAATTATTTTTTTCCAATTTTAACTACACTTAGCTATCTGTTTAACTAAACACTTGTATCAACTGGACTTCACATTCAAGTGCCCTGTGATGGGCCTTTACTTTGTTATAAGCGTGTTCTGAAATGTTCTTTTCCCTCGTAACTTGTATTTGATTTCATTGTGGCAAAGATGGTTCTTATTTGTTTTTTTTATTTGCATTTCATTATTTTTTACCTTTTAAACTTTTTAATCTCATAACATTCTTTCCTGTTTTCTAATTCTTTCCAAATGCCAGTCTTAATCTTAAAAAAAAAAACCAAAAAAAACTTGTGTTTTTCTTTCTTTTATTGTGCTCTCTTTCTTTGTGTCTCTGTGTCTATCATTCTTCAGCTTTTAAAAGCTTTTAGTAACCTTCTTTGTATAAACTCTTGCCTGCACAGATGGATACTCAAAAAAATTGCTTGATGGAATTACTGCAAAAACTAATCCAAAACAACTTTTACATAATATGTTAAAACATTCAGATACTTATTTAGCTGTATTTGGCTAATTTTTGGTAAAATTTATACAGATGCAATTGATAGGTTCACTCTTATTCAGATGTTTTGGCACTAGATACATAAAATCAATAATGGTGGGGGGATTTGGAAGATGTTAAAGAGCACACACTTGCAACTAGATGAGTAAGATCTGAGGTGTAATGGACAGGATAGTGATTACAGTAACTCTACTATATTAAAGAGTTCAAAATTGCCAAGAGAACAGATCAATAATTTCATAATGTATATAAATATTAAATCACTAGGTTGTACACCTGAAACTAATATAATATTGAATGTCAACTATAATTCAATAAAAAATAACTAATAATGGCAGATTAGCTGGCTTTTTTGTATTATTTATTGATTTTATTGTAATAATATTCTGTTTCCCTGTTAAATTTCCAGAAAGTTACAGATTTATATACAAAGGGCTTAAAGGTGTCATTTTGTATTTAAAAGTATTAGAGAAACAAAAAACTATTTCAGTCATAATTTTTTGATACATTTGGTATCTCTTTTTTTTAAGGCATTGGCCTTAAACAAAGTGGTTATCTCTCAGATAACTGAGAAATTTTTAAAGTAACATAAAACCTATCTATTAGGCAAGTGATATATATCCAGTTCTAAGAAAGAAAAGAACAAATAATAGTCTTGTTTTTTTGATTTTTCACACATTTGGCAAAAACCTATCAAATGAAACAAAACAAAACAAAAAAAACAATATTATCTTTTTTTTTTTTCTAAAAAACTTTGATCTGTCCACTACTGGTTCATATCCTGTTAACCTAGTCTTTTCTATTAGATTTATGAAAATGGAGGAAAATTATTACCAATCCTATTGAAAAATCACACTGTATCACAATGTGTTTTATTGGTGGAAGTAATTAATTACATATAAATGTATGTAAAAAATGAATGTACCAGTTCCAGGTCAGCTGTGATGGCACAGTTTCTAATAACCGTAAACACTGGAAGAAAAGATATAAAACTACCTGAGGGTAGAGAGTGAACAAAAGTAGGTAGTTTCTGAAAAAGACGTGACACTTGGAAAAAGAGAATGACACTGGGTGAATTTTTTATTTTTATAGCTTTTACCTGAAGGGCAGGTCCCAGACTATACATGTGGTCAATTAAAACTTTAGTGGAAAACGCTCTGTCTTGCTGTGTTGAGGAAAAGGACAGGGTTTGGGCCAAACTTACTGGAAAGCTAGAGGTGAAATCCTAGGAAGAGGAAAGTCAGAGAGGGGAACCGAAGTTCTGTGTGCAAACTCTGCCAATAAGTCAATTGACCCCTGAGTATGTCTGCAAGGGAAAGACTCCGAGCAGCCCAGAAAAAGCCAAATGAACTGATCTGAAATTTAATCTATCTTCCACTAAAAGGGAAACAAGAATTTGCAATTTTAATGGTCAAGTCAAGTCCCTTATTAAAAAAAACAGAACAAAACAAAACATTAAAAACTTTGGGGGAATATAAAAGGCAGAACTTCTACAATGTATCATTCATAACGTCCAAGACACAATCTGAAAATACTTACCATATAATGAATCACAAAGAACATGGGGAGGGAAACTCTTCACAACTTTTGGCTAAGCAGGCTAAGCTGTGTTAGGATATTAAAAAAACAATTACCATAAAAGAATAAGATGACAAATTGGACCTCATCAAATAAAACTTTGTTTATTAAAAGATATCATTAAAGAAATGTATATATAGGCCACAGATGTGGAAAAAATGTTTGAAATATTTGCAAAATTTATATCTGACAAAGGAATGGTATCCAGAAAATATGAAGATTTTTTTTTAAAGACTTTATTTATTTATTTGATAGAAAGAGAGAGCACAAGCAGGGGTAGCGGCAGGCAGAGGGAGAAGCAGACTTCCCGCTGAGCTGGGAGCCTGACTTGGGAGCTCGATCCCAGGACACTGAGATCATAACCTGAGCCAAAGGCAGACACTTAACTGACTGAGCCACCCAGGTGCCTGATGATCTTCAACAGCTCAAAAATAAAAAGATAAACAACAGAACATAAATTAGTAAAAAAATTTTAATAGATGCTTCACAAATAAAAGACATAAGAATGAGGACATTAGGAGAAGGAAGGGAAAAATGAAGGGGGGGGAATCAGAGGGGGAGGTGAACCATGAGAGACTATGGACTTCAGGAAAGAGACTGAGGGTTTTGGAGGGGAGGGGATGGGGGGATGGGTTAGCCCAGTGATGGGTATTAAGGAGGGCACATATTGCAAAGAGAACTGGGCATTATATGCAAACAATGAATCATGGAACACTACATCAAAAACTAAAGATGTACTGTGTGGTGACATAATAAAATAAATAAATAAATAAATAAATAAATAAATAAATAAATAAATAAATAAAAAAGAAGAAAAGAATGAGCAATAAGCACATGCAAAAGTGTGCAATATGGGGCGCCTGGGTGGCTCAGTCGTTAAGCGTCTGCCTTCGGCTCAGGTCATGATCCCAGGGTCCTGGGATCGAGCCCCGCATCCGGCTCCCTGCTCTGCAGGAAGCCTGCTTCTCCCTCTCCCACTCCCCCTGCTTGTGTTCCCTCTCTCGCTGTGTCTCTCTCTGTCAAATAAATAAATAAAATCTTTAAAAAAAAAAAAGTGTGCAATATACTTAGTCATCATGAAAAATCAGACTAACACTACAATGAGAAACCTCTACATATGACCCGAATGGCTAAAATGAAAAAGACCGACAACACTGACTATCGGCAAGATTGTGGAGAAACTGGAACTCTTAAGTATTGGTGGTGGGAGTTTAAAATGTTATAATTATTTTGAAAAATATCTGTGTGTTTATTGTAAAACCAAACATGTATTTACCCATGATCCAGAAATTCCAATCCCAGGTATTTATCCAATAGAATTAAAAGCATGTTTACTAGAGCAACAACAAAACACCTATAAGAATATGTAAACCTGTTATATTTATAATAGCCTAAACTTTCTGGAAACATTTCAGATATCTATCAGTAAGAGAGTAAATAAACAAATTGTGATATATTTATAAATTGAATGTTAGCAATAAAAAGAATGAACTATTGGGACATGTAATAACATGGATGAATCTCAAAAACATTGAGTGAAAGAGAAATTACACGGAAGAATAAATACTGCATGATTACATTCACTTACTTTTTATTTATTTGTTTTAGATTATTTATTTATTTGAGAGAGAGAGAGAGAGAAAGAGAGCATGTGCGCGCTAGTGGAGGGAGGGACAGAGGGAGAGGGAGAGAATCCCAAGCAGACTCCGCCCTGAGCAGGGAGCCTGACACAGGGCTGGATCCCACAGCCCTGAGATCCTGACCTGAGCCGAAGGCAGACACTTAACGACTGAGCCACCCAGGCATCCCTAAACATCTGACTCTTGATCTCAGTTCAGGACTTGATCTCAGGGTCGTGAGGCACTAGGCATGGAGACTACTAAAAAAAAAAAAAAAGAGAGAGAGAGAGAAAGAGAGACTATTCTCTTATTTAGTTCTTTTTTTTTTTTTAAAGATTTTATTTATTTATTTGAGAGAGAAAGAATGAGAGAGAGTGAGTACATGAGAGGGGGGAGGGTCAGAGGGAGAAGCAGACTCCCTGCCGAGCAGGGAGCCCGATGCGGGACTCGATCCAGGGACTCCAGGATCATGACCTGAGCCGAAGGCAGTCACTTAACCAACTGAGCCACCCAGGCGCCCTCTCTTATTTAGTTCTTGTAGTCAAATGATATATTATCCCACTGACCTTTATTTTTAGGTACAAGCAGTAATTTCCTACAAATAATCAGTCAAGTCCTTGACAGTTACTCACACTGGTATTCATACATTGAAATTACAATAGTGCTAGACTTTCCAATATTCTTCTGTATATAAAACTACCATTTGATCGTTGTCAGCACTTAGCATTTTCCAGGACACAGGAATGCATACAAGCAGAGAGCTGTCATTCCTACAGATAGAAGAAAGACTGCATCCATCTGTCTGTTGAACATCTCCTTTTTACTAATATGTTTTCACTCTAGGTGCTAGCATCCCAAGTTTTCTGTAGGAAATAAAACATGTCCAAGATCAGTTTGTGATGATTTAGTTGCTTTGTCTTAAATTCTAGGTCCAGAATACATGCAGATCAGACCAGGTCATGCAGAACATCACATTGTGCCGGGCATGTTGATGGGCTTGGGATGGTTTTAAGAGACAGGCCTGGACTTCTGTCTAATGCACCTTGCTAGGTTAACTGTGCCTTTCATTGTCTTTGAGGTGTTTTACTGCTCCAAGTTGTAGAAAATTGATAAAAAAGTAAATCATTCATGTCCATAAGAATATAAATGAATTCTCAGGTAGAGTGAAATCGACTATTGCCCTGTAGATATTGAACAGTTCTGCATTCTGAAAAATTCATTTTAGCATTCTTGGTTGCCTATATATTATGTATTCTTTGAATTGGCTATAACATCTTATTTACTTCATTAACTAATGAGAAAAATGAAATCTTTGACATATTTTATTTTATATGATAATGAAATTTACATTTCAAAAATAGTATGTTTTGACACTATCGGTTGCTTGACATCTATTCCATTATTTTTATGAAGACATTATTCTTTGATCCCACCCAATATCTATTGTAATTTGGACTGCAAAGCTGTCATCTTGGAATTTTAATTTTTTTCCTTGAATTGGGTTTGTTCATTTTTGGGGGGGGGTGGCAGGTAACCACTGATTTTAATTTCTTGTTTTGGTGCATTATGTCATCTGAAAATGAGATTAAGTACATTATTTGTCAGAAAAAAAGTATGCATTTTCATGTCCTAAATTGGTAGTTTTACTGAATAGACTATTCTCGTTCAAAACTCATTTTCCCTTTGCTCTGATGTCCTCAACCATCTGGTATTCTACTGAGAAGGATAATGTCAATTTGATTCTCATTCTTTTATAGCCAGCATTTTCTTCGTTCTCTTTTTGATAGCTTATAGGATTCTCTATGTTTTCTTTATATACTGAAATTTCATTATGATGTATCTTTTATTCACCCTTCTTGGCACTGTATGGACCCTTAAACTCTTTAGACTTGCAATGTTCTTAAGTCTGGGATATTTTCTTCGGTTATTTTTGATAGTTTTCCCTATTGTACCCATTCTTTCTTTTTAGAATTTATTATTCCCAAACTGTTGCTTTAAAGTAATATCCTGTTGCTGTTTTATGAGAACAAAATATTCTGGCCTGAGCATCCCCGAGGACGCATGATTTTTTTAAAAAATTTGTTTTGTTCCCTGAATTGTCTATATTGTGTAGTGTGAATTGCTATATTATTTTGGTCCTCTGATTTTCTTCATATGTCTAGTGATTTTTAATACTTTCATCATGTTTTAAAAGAACTTAAGAACATTCTTGGTGACTGGCATGGGTTTCCTTCGTGGGTATGTGTATGGCATTCTATTTTCTCTGGAGTTCTCTGCTCCAGAAGATTGAGGCTGCCTGGGGAAAAAGCTGAATATTGTGTACTGATCTACTTGCGGGCTTCACTCTAGGTTATGAAATGCAGAGCTGGCCTTCAGTGTGACACAGACCCAAAGCAGATTGGGGAGGCTTTACCCTGAACCATGAATACCCTGTTCTGATTTTTCCCCAGAGGTTTGTCCCATTTCTCCAGAGAATACTTTGTTCTTTTTGACTGAGAGCAAATACTTAGCTACTTGTGCCCAGGAAACAAGGTGGTAGAATAGATGGATTAGGAAAGAGGAAGAAGTAGATACACCACTTGCCTTTTACACATGCTCTCAATTTCAAGCTCAGAGTTCTTTCAGGGTGGACAGATTCACTCTTGTCTTTTCTGAAGATTCTTTCTGTACATTCTTTGTGCCTTCATTCACTCTATTAAATTGTTAATAAGGTTTTTTTGCTTTTATTTCCCAGAATTAAAAAAAAAAAAGAAATCTCCTAGTTCTGCCAATAATCTCTTCCTTTCTCTTTACTACGATAGAAGTAACAGAGTTAGTCTCTTTATATACACGGAAGAGGGAGTCACTCTCATGGTGAAGTAATTGCTCAAGGTTATCATGCAAGGTTATCTATGCCTTTTTAATTGCCTATGATAGTTTCCTTTTGGGAATTGCCCCCTTAACTAGATGGAGTTGTCAATCTAGTATTTGGGTCTATGCTACACACCATTCTTGTCATCTGACTATTGTGATTCACTTCAAAGAGGGATACATAAAAAGTTCCAAACCATTCAGAGTCATTCACAAGAAATATTTTTCCTTGAGTTGTAGGAATAGTGTAGGGTTGGAGAGACCAGTGGCCATGTTTGATGGCATAAGGAGCGAAACTGTCCGAAAATGAAAACAGTATAGAAAGAAGAAAAGCTGGAGCATGGAGCAATGGACACAATGACTTTGTGTCCCTGGATACACTCTGTCTCTTTCAGTTATAGGAGTCAATGAATTCTCTTTCTCTGTATGATACTGTAGGTTGGGTTTTGTCATATGTGCCATGCCAGGTCTGATTAACACTGCTATGCAGTACGAAATAAGCACTATGACCCAGGTGACTTGACTGAAGAACCTGAATTCTCATTCACCACTGGATACAGCTTCCCCTGCACAGGTAGAGACTAAGAGATAGAGAAGAATCAAGGAAACTGATTTGTTGAATTAGCTTAAAAATTTCAATTAATCAAAGAAAAATTTGTTGTATATGTAAATATATTCAAATGAGACAAAAAAGAAGCCTTCTAACTACTTGATTTATCCATACTTTTTTTTAATGCACCTAAGATATTCATTTCTGCATCCCAACCTAATAAAAAAAATCAACCAGGATTCAACATAGGTTATGCATTCCATAACTGGGTACAGATGATCTGATGGAAAGCAGCTAAATACTTGTCTGGTAGCAGAGTGTTCCCATGGGGAAACTGTAGAGGAAAATCAATCTGTGATATATTCTTTGAGATATATATATATACATATACACACACATTTGCCCCCCATTGATTTAATTTAAAACTAAAATGAAAAAATTTCTAGCTAACTATAATAACTCAGGGGAAAAAAAGGAAAATTGGGTATTTTGCCATGAAATAAATACATAAATGCTTGGCAGTTAAGTCTATCTCAGTATATTGAAGGGTAATGAAAACTATATGTAAAATCTCTAACTTTTCGTTTCTTTAGACTTTTCCTCATTTATTGACTCAGAATATTATAAATAAAAAGAAAAAATTAAATAAATGCCTTAGGTACCAGTAGGAAAAAAGAAAATTATAAAACCTAATGATGAATGAAATAAACCTTCTGGAAGGAGCAATTGATTTCTAAACTGCACACATACATACAGCAAATTGGATGAAGATACTTTCTTAAACTTTTTCTTAAACTTTTGAAGATATTAACTTTTGGCATGGAAGATATCTCCTGGAGAAATATATCACGAAATTAACCAAGTTACCAAGAGAAAGAAAATTAATTTTCAAAAATTCTTGTGAACTAAATGAGCAAACTAACCATCAGCTCTGCCACATCCTGGGAAATTGCTTCTGCTTTACTGACTTAGAGTAAGTGTTTGTATAATTATATGTAGCTCAAGTTATTGCGAATTAATGCTTTATGTTCATGCTCAATTTATATGACTGTCTTATATCATATTGTGCCATAAAATTCTCATTTGATTCCTCATCAAGTTTAAAGATGTTCTAGTTTAGAGCAAATGTAAAAATCACGTTGTCAAAAGCTGAGCCCATCTGTCACCACTGGAGGTCATCTGGTTTCATTATTTATTCTCCTGGAATGTGTAGGCAAAAATGTATGTTTTTAGGACTTAAAAGGTTCCATATATATTTATGGTTGGGACCATATTTATGGTTTTTTCATTGTTTTTACATTAAAGCACAACCTTAATTCTAGTAACAAAAGGGTCTCTTCTCTCTGAAATACAGATGTATATTTTTAATATTTCCAGAAAAAGAAGTTAACTCAGGTATCAAGAGGACATATGATATATGATCCAAGATTTTGTTTTCTTCTTTCATTTTTTCCTTTAAAGAGACTCTGTCTTTAAGTAGAACATCCCCCCCCCCACACCATCCACTCTATTCATTTTTCTCAAACTCATGTGATGATTCTGTAGGGTCAAAGGTATAGTTTGTAAGCTAGGTTTCAGTAAATGGATGCATTATGGTTATAGTTTTGTATATTCATTAATTTATGAATATGTCCCAATGAAAAATATCCTAGGTCATATATAGTCATCAAATGTTGGCATTTCTGTGGTGACTTTCCATGATTCCAGTGACAGCATTTAAACTTACAAATTCAGAAATTTTTCTAGGATAGCATTTACTAAGCAAGTCTAAGATAGTCATGAAAGGACATTAATCTTACTCCACAAGTGAAGTGTAGAAGAAATATTACTTTGTATATACCATTAAATCAACTTAGATTTATCTCAGAGTTATACTTCTCCTCTGCTAGATGGGAATTTCATCCCAGTCATTCTAAGCGTATCCTCTTCAACTTACACTCAGAAATCAGGAGATCTAGACACTGCCTCCAAAATGACATAATGACTTGTAAACTCCTGTTTACTATTTACTACTAGTATCTTTTTTGTCTAAGTCTGCAGTATTCTTTTGATGTCCAGCAGTGCTGTGTTTTCATGCTAGATGTGGGATATAGAAATCTTTGCACCCAGGATCTATTTATTCTTTTTTGGAAACCGTTTTTGTTTTTAAAAACTATCGCTTCTTTCAATCTTATTCTATGTGTTTGGATGAAGCTAATTTTATTCTCAAGACCCGTAAATATACATATTACCGTAGTCTGGCCAATCAGCGCAGCACATTCTTTTGGTTTACAGTGATTGGTTCATAGACGAACATGGGACACATTCAAGGTTAATGGAATGCATGAAAAGCCTTATTTGGAGCAAAGGGTCCTGCCTAAAAGAATCTCGCTCTTTCCTTTAAAATATGAAGCTCAGAGCCTGTACAATTCGGAGCTATTTAAGCTCAAGAGGGGAGGGCTTGCTGGAGAACAGCACTGGTGTTATGGTGAATAGAACTGAAAGAGAATAGGGAACTGAATCCAGGGATATTATTTCAACTACTGATCAAATAATACCTAAACTTTTCCATCATGTAAGCGAATAGATTGTCTTTCTGTTCGAGATTTGGATCTGTCTTTCTGTAACAGATATAGCACCCCCCTTGATATGTCATACAACCATTCTATAAAGGTTAAGTCACCTACCCTGGCCCGGCATGGAGTGGTCCTTAGATAACCATTACCTATGGAACTTAGAATCTTCTCTTCCATTCCATAATCCATTTTCTTGGATCCATTTCTAAGAATCCATGATTCTTAAAGACACTCTTTCTTCCAAACTCTGCACTATCATCTAACATAATCTTTTTTATTGGCTTAGGGCCCAGAGATTTTGAGCTCACTTGTCTCCTGGAATCAGACTGAATACATGAGGGAGAAGCTTGTTGTGGACCTCATATTTTTAACTATGTCCACACACCTGTTGGCCAGTTTCAGCCCCCATATTTTCAGAAACAGCAACAAAAGTTTTTCATTCAAAAGACAAAAAGTATCTATTGGTACCACTTTAATTCTGAAGCTTTCCACTCCACCAAAAATCCCTAGACTTTTAAACTCTGGCTGTCTTCTCTGATGGAAGACAGTAAAGGTGACAGAGAAACAAAACAAGAAAAGGAAGAACAGCAGATACTACTGTTTCAATAAGTTATCTTCATGCATTTTTCTGGGATGCCAACTAACTAACTTATGATAGGAAATTTTTACTGACATATATAATTGAATGCTTAGTATTGATGTGTAATTTTATTATATCTGAGAAGGTCAACCTATATATTGATTTAAAAAGGTCAAACTAGGGTTGCCTGGGTGGTTCAGTTGGTTAAGGGTCCAATTCTTTTTTTTTTTTTTTTTAAGATTTTATTTATTTACCCGACAGAGAGGGAGACACAGCAAGAGAGGGAACACAAGCAGGGAGAGTGGGAGAGGCAGAAGCAGGCTTCCCACTGAGCAGGGAGCCCGATACGGGGCTCGATCCCAGGACCCTGGGATCATGACCTGAGCCGAAGGCAGACACTTAATGACTGAGCCACCCAGGCGCCCCGATTAAGGGTCCAATTCTTGATTTAGGTTCAGGTCATGATCTCTGAGTTGTGAGATCAAGCCCCCCATTGGGCTCCCTGCTTAGCAGGGAGTCTGCTTCTCTCCCTCTCCCTCCAGCCCTCCCACCCCCACTCTCTCTCTCTAAAATAAATAAATCTTTTTAAAAAATAAAAACAAAAAGGTGGGTAACCCCCATGATTTCTTGTGCCAACACTCACTAGTCAAAAGTTCCTACCTTTGGATGAGGATTATTATAGGAAAATTTCCCAAGAAACAGGAATAGTTAATGATCGGTTCCAAAATAACACAAAGAGAATTTTAAATAAGGACCCTCAAAAAATCAGGGAACAATTTATGCCACAAATACCCTTTTGAAGACTTACGGTTCTTGGAGACCAGATAAGGGTCCTCTTGGCAAGAAGGAGGTGACAATGGCACATGATGACCTTGGAGGAGGTGAGACATCCAGTTCTCCTCTCTCTAGCCCCTTCCTTTTCTCTCCATGTTAGTTTGATAAGGCCGCCATAGCAAAGTACCACAGACTGTGTGACTTAAACATTTATTTTCTTGGGGCACCTGGCTGGCTCAGTCGGAAGAGCATCCGAGGTCATGAGTTTGAGCACACCCGTGGGGTGTGGAGATTACTTAAGTAAATAAAACAAAACATTTATTTTCTCATAGATCTGGAGACTAGAAGTCTATCAAGATGTCTGTGTCTGCAGGGCTGATTTCTTTTGAAGCCTTTCTCTTTAACTTGCAAAAGATGGCTGTCTTCTTTCTTTGTCTTCATATGGTCTCTCCTCTTTGGGTGTGCATGTCTATGTCCAAATTTCTTCTTCTTATGAAAACAAGAGTCATGCTGGATTAGGACCTGCCCTAAAGACCTCATTTTAATGTAATTACTTCTCTAAAGACTTTATCTCCAAATATGATTAAGTTCTGGGGTACCAGGGGTTAGGATTTCAACGTATGAATGTGGGGGGCACGTTTAGCCTATAACACTCTTTTACTCTGTTCTTTGCCTCATTTGTTATGGCACAAACTCCAAACCTCAATCTTGGGCTTTCTCATTATATTCTCTATAGCTAGTTTTAGAAATCAAAAAAGTTGAACAACGGAAGATCACTGCTTTATTAAGACTTTCCTTTTACTTCTAGCACTTGTTTTTTTTTTTAAGATTTTTTTTTATTTATTTAGCACTTGTTGATTGATTAGACTCAAGACCCTCCCATTCTCACTCCATTTCCCCACATTTATTATTGACACATTACTGCTAAAGCTTCATTAATGCTTTGCATCTGGCTAAACTCAAGATCCTTACATGTTTCAAACAGGATTTTCTTTGACTGCTAATATGGAAGTGGGAGAAATTGTGTTTATTTTTTATTTAATCAATATAGCTTCTTGAACCAATAAAGCTACAATTTACAGAGAAAGTGTAAAATCAAATAAGGACTCAACTGTATCTTTCTGAAGTCAATATATTTGTCAAACAAGTGCTCTACTAATCTTTCCAAGTAACTTGTGGCTGCTGATGACATTGCATTTCTAGTGTCAACTAAGGATGATAAATGATCAGACACCAGGGGAACTGCTGTCAAAATAACACTGATTCTTCGATTGAAAATATCACCTTAACATTATATTGCTGAAACTATTTCTTTTCTTAGAATTCATTAGCTACACATTAAGAAAGTACAGTGAAGGGGATGCTTACTATCTGTGAATTAGGGAAAAAAGTGTCAGAAAATAAAACATGTAGAAAAGAGTGTTACCAAAGGGGCAATTTGAGCAGAAAACAAAATTTTCTGGTCGTGAGTCAGTTAATAGCATAGTGTTATAAATTAGGCCATAATTTTTAGGAGAAAGGAAACAATTTTGTATGATGTTTAAAATGCTGTCCGTGATACTTTAATTGTGCCCCATGCCTCACCTCTGCCCTGTTACATTCATGTTCCAATAAAAGCTGTAATTATTTATTGAAAGGTAATATGCACTTTACAAGCACTTTACATACATTATTTAATAAAACTCCTATATAAGTAGAATGTGATAGGTATTATTATTATACTAATTTCAAAGATGGAAAAAACTGAGGCTTGAGGAGTTTAATAGCCTGACCAAAGTCACATGCTAGTAAGTGGCAGTAACTAAATTTGAAGCCAGTCTGCTTGTCTTTAGAGCCTGAGCTCTAAACGTTATCTTGTTGCCTATTAAGTTTTATTTGACACCTTAGTACAGATGTATTTAAAAATAAATTAGCTACTGTGTGAGTGAAGTGTTTCTTAATAGAATGACATGTAATATTTGCCAGAGCTCATTATACTGTAACCTAGTCCAAAATTAACAGTGCCTTACAATGCTTTGCACCATAGTGTCAAAAAGAAATGATGGCTTTCCAGTTCATATGCTTTGTATTTTGCTCTGCTTTTTAAATTTTCACCTGAATGAAATGAATAGGGTTTGTTTGTTTGTTTGTTTTTTAAGTTGTCTATTGACAAGGTGCTGTGGTGACTGGGACCTCAAAACTGTCTTACCATTTTTCCAGTAAGAAGCTTCAAACAAGTTATATGCAACTCTGCAGGAGCCAATAAATGTTCTCTTATCATAAGATGTAACATTTGAGAATCTCACAGTTCACAGACAATTCTCAATCTCAAGGTGTTGATTGCTTTTCTAATAATGGAAAAAGGGAAAAATTTCTTTAATTAGAAGACTATAATGGATCTAGTGAAAGAAAGCGGACAAAATTTTATAGAGAGCTCATTGTTTGATAATTATCATATACCAATTGCTACTACATCTTCAAATATGGAAAATAAATTTTGTATTGATCACTGGTGAACTTTTTGTGACTTAAATAGTTGAAGCTCCAATGCCAACTGCCCTTAAATTCCCGGTCAATAAAAAAAATATCATTTTTTGTCTTATTCACTCAAAATCTGCCCTGCTGCTGATTTCAGGACTCAAACAGATAATTTAGTAAGTTCTGCTATCAATATCATATTTATTTTCAACTTGAGCTAATTCAAAGTGTAACTGCATTGAGAATAATTTCAGGCAGTGAAAAGAGGAGCATCTGAAGACTCATATCCTCACTCTACTAGCCATACCAAGGAGTAAACTGCAAGTAGGTGTCATTGCTCCCCAGTCTGTGGAGTGGGTGATTTATTCATATCTGAAATAAATTTCCATGGACCCTGACAAGCCCTTCCAGTCATCAGTCCTCTCCCATGTTCTAAAGTTCAAAGTTTTTTGCTTTTGCTCTGTCACTAACTCACTTGCAACAGGTTACCCCTTTTATAATTGGCTTTGTGCTCTGCCACCCTTGTTTCATAATCAACAAATTTCATACACCTCAACTCTTGGCAGGACACATCCTTTATCTTTTTAATTTGTCTGAAATTTGGATCTCTATCTGGGTACCCCATCAGGATTTCAAAACTTACCTTATCCTAAATGATCAGTTTTTCACTCCTCAAAATAATTGCTCTTCCCAGGAGCTTGCATTATTGTGGAGATTATAATAAGGGGAAGCTCACTGTTCTAAGCAACAAATCGCAAATTTTCTAACTTATACAAGATAATTGATTTTTCATTTATGACAAGTCCCAAACAGGTGTTACTGTATAGACAGACTGTGTCTAGAATCCATGAGGTAATATAGAGACCCATGTTTCCTCTGTTGAAAAAGAAATTGCATCAGAAAAGTTAAATTGGCAAGGAAGTCTATTCATGACTATAATAATAGGTGTCAAGACTATTACAATAGAGGAGAGACTCAACTGAACTTCATTGAAAAAAAAAAGATCAGAGAGTTTTTAAGTGCAAGGGTGAGCTAGTGGAGAAGTATTGGAGGACATTAGTCAATGCAATTAGGCCATCTATGTTTGCTAATTGGTGCTTATAAAAGTTAGGCTTCTGGCGCCCCCTAGATGGCTCAGTCGATTAAGGGTCCGACTCTTGGTTTCGGCTCAGGTCATAATCTAAGGGTCATGAGATGGAGCCCTGTCTTGGGGTCTGTGTTGGGCATGGAGCCTGCTTAAGACTCTCTCTCTCTGCGGGGCACCTGGGTGGCTCAGTTGGTTAAGTGACTGCCTTCGGCTCAGGTCATGATCCTGGGGTCCTGGGATCGAGTCCCACATCGGTCTCCCTGCTCAGCGGGAAGCCTGCTTCTCCCTCTCCCACGCCCCTGCTTGTGTTCCTTCTCACGCTGTCTCTCTCTCTCTCTCTCTGTCAATTAAATAAATAAAATCTTTAAAAAAAAAAGACTCTCTCTCTCCAACTTCCTCTGCCCCTCTCCCTACCACAAGCACACAAGCTCTCTCTCTCAAAAAAAAAAAAAAAAAAAAAGTTAAGCTTTTAGTCTCCTACAGAGACTGAGATATAGAAGCCCTGTCTTTCTTGCTGATTACATTTAAAAGGGATGGCTCTCAGGTTCTTGACAAACATGTTCTTGGGTTGGAGAGGATTTATATCTGAAAGAGGTAAAAGAAGAATTTATAATTACACATATTCTAAAGCAAATGCTCTAAGAAAAGGGAGGTCAGGGGCTTATAGTCAGGAAGCAAACTCTCTAAAGTTTTGTCAAGCTGAAGGAAACTTTAAGGGGATTTTGGTCACTTCTTGGGTTTTGTATTATCCAAGCATATCTTTGAAACTTCCATTGTTTTTATGTATCAAAATGGTGCATGAGGGAAGACCACAAAGGATGCCCATGGGAAGTTTCATGGTCTAGTCCTGAAAATGGCATAATTCACTTCTGTTATTATTCCACTGGCTAAATCTCAGACATGTGGCCTCATTCCCCTGCAAACGGGTCAGGGAAAATATGGATAGCTGTGAGCCCAAGAAGAATATGAAACTGGTTTGATAAACAGTAAAGAAGTCTCTGCCATTGTAAGACAAACATCCAATATATAATCATACAAATGAATTACATTATATACTTTCTTTAGAGACATTTATCATGTTGCTTTGTTTGAATGTTCTCTTGCCACACTAGAGCATAAGGCCTTTGAGATCTGTGCTTGTGTCTCTTCTATTTTTGTTTTCTTAGATCCAAGAAGAATGTCATGCACATAGAAACCATGCTGCCCAGCAAATATTCCTTAAATGAATCATTGTTGGTGAGAGGTGAGATTTTGAGATGACTGTGAAAGTTGCTGCCTTCAATCACACTCACTCCACCACTTCTATTCCCTAAAATCTTTTTTTTTTTTTTTTTTTTTTAAAGATTTTTATTTATTTATTTGAGACAGAGAGAATGAGAGAGACAGAGAGCACATGAGAGGGGGGAGGGTCAGAGGGAGAAGCAGGCTCCCTGCCGAGCAGGGAGCCCGATGCGGGACTCGATCCCGGGACTCCAGGATCATGACCTGAGCCGAAGGCAGTCGCTTAACCAACTGAGCCACCCAGGCGCCCTATTCCCTAAAATCTTTAAACTTAGTATTGCTTGTATAAATTCCAGTTGAAAAAAGAGATGGGAGATCATATGATACATGTCTTTCTCTGTTTGACTTATTTCACTCAACGTAATACCCTCCAGTTCCATCCACGTCATTGCAAATGGCAAGATCTCAATCTCAGGAAACAAACTGAGGGTTGCTGGAGTGGGGGGTGGGGTGGGAAGGATGGGGTGACTGGGTGGTAGACACTGGGGAGGGTATGTGCTCTGGTAAGCGCTGTGAATTTTGCAAGACTGTTGAATCTCAGATCTGTACCTCTGAAACAAACAATGCAATATATGTTAAGAAAAAAAAAAAAAGAAGAAGAAGAAGGTAGCGGGAGGGGAAGAATGAAGCGGGGGAAATCGGAGGGGTAGACGAACCATGAGAGACGATGGACTCTGAAAACCAAACAGGGTTCTAGAGGGGAGGGGGGTGGGAGGATGGGTTAGCCTGGTGGTGGGTATTGAGGAGGGCACGTTCTGCATGGAGCACTGGGTGTTATGCACAAACAATGAATCATGGAACACTTCATCTAAAACTAATGATGTAATGTATGGGGATTAACATAAGAATAAAAAAAAAAAGAAATAAAAAAAAAAAGAGCCATAAAAAAAAAAAAGAGAGATGGGATATGTAGTCAACCAATCGCCTTGTTTTAGAATGATTTACACTTACTTATTTAGACAAAATTAAAAAAAAATCACTTTATAGCTCAGTCAAAAGTTTTTTCAAAGCATAATTGAACTTTTATTTTGAACATTATTAATTCTTTTCTTTCTATCATTTTTCACTAAGCTAATGGCAAGGCATTAAGGAAATATAGTCTTCTGTTTATTTTCTTAAGCAGGCACACCCATACTGGTCCAGGATCCTACTCTCTGAGTTTCTCAGTTAAATAGCATTTGCCACATTTTTCTGCAATATGAATCACTAGAAAACATCTTTAGTGAAGGCCAGAATTAAATAGGGCTATCATCAGAATTCATAGGCAAAGGAAAAAGACAAATATAAGACCCCCTGATATGCTCATATGAATAGGATATCCTGGGGGAAAATTTGGTCATTATTTCATGCTTTCCATGTGGCATGATCAGACCTACCTCAGAATCAAATTCCAACTGTATTTCTATGACAGATTGTATTTACCATTTATGTTGATGTCATTCTAAATGTAATCTAATTGATTATTTAACGTAATATCTATAACGAAGTATTAGTATTTTAATTCCACTGATGAAGACAACTGAAGCATAGAAAAGTTATATGCAAGAGCACCAAGCATTTCATTAGAAAAATTAAAATTGAAAGCTCTCCATATTTTCACAATTGCATAGCATACTGAGTCATTATCTTAGCATAAATATTTTCATTCTTATGACAATTCATTTTCAAATATGCACATGTAAAGAATTTTCAAAATCAGCTTTATAGGGTTTGATTCTTTTTGTTTTAATATTGCATTAATTCTATTGTACATCCCATATGGGCAATTCACTGCCAAGGTAGAAAGTAATAACTCTAGACAGGTAGCTGGAATCTGTGGTCTCAATCCATTTCTCTTTCTCCCTTGCCATATAATTTAGAAAATATTTATATCCTAATAACAACTTTCATTTTTATTATGTTTGAAATTTTATTACTCTTGGGGCACCTGGGTGGCTCAGTCAGTTAAGCATCTACCTTCGGCTCAGGTCATGATCCCAGGGTCCTCAGATCAAGCCCCAGGTCAGGCTCCCTGCTCAGCGGGGAGCCTGCTTCTCCCTCTCCCTCTGCCTGCCGCTCCCCCTGCTTGTGCTTGTGCTCTCTCTCTGTCAAATAAATAAATAAAATCTTTAAAAAAATAAAAAAAGAAATTTATTATTCTTTTCTTATATATATCCAAATATCTGTTTTCATAACCCCAGTGTGAAATTAATCAGGCAATTAACATTTCCATTTTACAGATGGGAGAATGGAAGCACGGAGGGATTCAGAAACTTGATCAAGATAGCATAGCCAGTATGGTAGATTGTGTTTTCTTTTTTCTTTTTTTTTTAAGATTTTATTTATTTATTTGACAGAGAGAGAGATAGCGAGAGCAGGAACACAAGCAGGGGGAGTGGGAGAGGGAGAAGCAGGCTTCCTGCCGAGCAGGGAGCCCGATGTGGGACTCGATCCCAGGACCCTGGGATCATGACCTGAGCCATAGGCAGACGCTTAACGACTGAGCCACCCAGGCGCCCATAGATTGTGTTTTCTAAGATGATTGTAACAAGGTGTTCATACCACCTGCTCTTCTTGGACAATGACATCGAGAGCTCCAAGTGTCTATGTTCACTCCTTTTAAACCTGGGCAGGCCCTTGGCTATAGTGTAATTGAAGCTATGTGACTTCTGAGGTTAGGTTGTAAAAGGTAATATCTTTTCTGTCTAATCCTTGGAACTCACCTACCATGATGTGAGGAAGCTTAAGCCTTGTTAAAAGGCCTCCTGTAGGTGTTACGGCCAACAGCTAGCATCAATCAACAGACCCATGAAGGAAGAAGCATCTCAGATTACTTCATTTTCAGCAACCACCTGACAGCAAATGTATGAGAAATTCAAATGAGAGCCCGATCAACCACCAGAGCTGGAAGCAACAGTGATCAATGATTGTTGCTGTTTTAAGTCACTAAATGTTGACGTATGTTCTGTAACAACACTAAGTGGGAAAGCTAGTAAAGGTAGCTGAGAATATAACCAAAATCTTCTGACTACTTGTCTCAACTTCTTGTGATCTTTCCAGTACACTACACTGGGTGGTGATTTGGGATCATTTAGCCCAATGGTTGAGAAAGAATTCTTGAGACATTTTTCGGGGCAAAAAGGTGTAATTATTATAGTATGGGGACAGAACCTGTGGGCAGAAGGAGCCACATTGTGATTGTGAGGAGTGACTGATTATGTAGGGTTTTCTATCCTATGTAGGCGAAGGTGACATTAGAGCTCCAGGAAATTGAGTCTATGGGTTCCTGGAGGTCTGACTATGAAGATTGTGTTTTTCTTGTAAATCATTGAGACAGTTACAAACTACAGTGGCGTTTCATTACTGAGATCTTTATCAGTTGACCATTTGTTTTTCCCCTGCCTTTGTTCTTATCCCAGCTTACTATATATATCCCACTTTAAGCTGGGGATAGGGGGTGGGGAACGGGGGTTGGTGATTGTGGGGTGTCGGCTCCTGTTTTGCCCTCAGCTTGCCTTTTGCCCTCTCATCAGGGAGTATGCCAAGATCTGCATAGGAAAGGTCAGGTAAAAAGTGAAAAATTCAATTCTGTAATTATGTATGGCGATGGATATTAACTAAACTCACTGTGGTGATCATTTTGCAATTTATGTACAGATACTGAATCATTATGTTGTACACCTAAAACTTACATAATAGTGAATGTCAAATATACCCCAATGTTTTAAAAAAAGAAAAATTCAGCTACCCATCAGGAAGTTTTATTACACTTTTCACAGCTTCACAACCAAATGATATATATCATTGATGTAGTGAAAGATGAAGCTGGAATTTTTTCTCAGTTCTTGTAGTGCCAATTGATGACCATGGGCAAATCATTTCACTTCTGCTTAGCATTAAAATCAAATACTATGGCATACCTCTAACTACCCCCTCAGGCAAGACCTTTACAAGAAAATTAACTTAAAACAACTCTGGTTTGCTTCTGAAAAATTCAGTTTTTGTAGCAGCTTCAGAAGGACTACAGTGGCCCAGAGAACAGTCCTTCATTTTGTGTCCCCATTGTATGCTAACTAGCAAAAAAACCTCAAAACAAAACAAAAAACACAAACAAAACAAAACAGAAACCCCCCAACTAAAATATACTTAGGGCTATAGAGATTCAGTAAAATTCTTAGGAGTTTATAAATTTTATCTTTATTCTCATTACTTTAATCTGTTATGAAGTTAACCTAAAGAATCAAATCTTTAATTAAAAAAAACTGCTCTATAATGATATAAATATTTGCTGATTTCTAGTAAAAATATCTCAAGTATAGTTTACACACTTACTATACTTATTACATTTTAAAATCATTAAGGCTAAATCATGTTTGGGGTACAGTTTTAAGATTTTTTTTTAAATTTATTTGACAGAGAGACAGCGAGAGAGGGAACACAAGCAGGGGAAGTGGGAGAGGGAGAAGCAGGTTCTTTGCTGAGCAGGGACTCGCTGGGGCCTGCAAATTAAATTGACAATCCCTGGACCCTGGGATCATGATCTGA
The DNA here is from genome assembly GCF_002201575.2 of Neomonachus schauinslandi. Lineage (NCBI taxonomy): Eukaryota > Metazoa > Chordata > Mammalia > Carnivora > Phocidae > Neomonachus > Neomonachus schauinslandi. The sequence goes on from NC_058407.1 coordinate 34,357,181, forward strand.
GCCAAAGGCAGACACCTTAACGACTGAGCCACCGACACCCCTGGGATGCAGTTTTAAACAAACAAACAAAAAACAGAGAAGAAAATACATTCAAGGTTCATTAACATTAAGTTTGAGTGGCAATTGAAGATCTGATTCTATGCACAAGATGTGTTTCAAATAATGTTGGTGGACACTTAGATCTGTTTCAGTGAGAGGCTTCTTTCTCCCATCCAACAAAATTGATAACAAACACGATTCTACATACTGGTTTGCATTTCTTTCACAGAGGATAGATATTTACGGTGACCTCCATGAATGAATGACACAAATATTTTTTTATTTAGTTTTTTAAAAGATTTTATTTATTTGAGAGGAGTAAGCGAATGAGAGAGAGAGAGAGCAAGCACAAGCGGGGGAGAAGGAGAGGGAGAGGGAGAAGCAGGCTCCCCGCTGAGCAGGGAGCCCCATGTGGGGCTCAATCCCAAGACCCTGAGATCATAACCTGAGCCAAAGGCAGATGCTTAACCGACTGAGCCACCCTGACACCTCGCAAAACATTCACAAATAAATAAATACATAAATACATAAATCAAGTAGAATCAACTCCTGTTCAAAGTGTTCAGTGGCTTTCTATTTCAATTGGAATAAACCTCAAGTTTTTTAGCCTGGTGCACAAATTCCTACATGATCTGCTCTCCGTCTCCTTCTCGAACCTCATCTCCTTCATCCCCTCCCTTTGCTCACCGTGCCCTGTCCACGTTGGTCTCCTTGTTATTAGGCCTAGAACAGCCCCAACCATTCCTTCCACTTCAGGCCAGGGCTGCAGTGCTGCTCCCCCTACCTGTAGCCCTCCCTTCTGCGTTTACTCAGAGAGGCTTTCCTTGGCACAGTCTCTGAAATACCATGTCCCTGACCTCTCTGGGTCGTTACACTTCCTCCACCTTTTTACATTGACTCGCTGGGGCCTGCAAATTAAATTGACAAAAGCCCAGTTAACAAGAGAAAAAAACGTACAATTTTATAATGATTTCTGATTTTACATTCACAGGGACTTTGCAGAAAAGAAGTAAAAAAATCCAAAGAATTGGGCAGACTTGCGGCTTATGCATCGTTTGAACACAAAGTGCTAAATTACAGAGAAGGTACTAGCCAAAGGAAAGGGGGGTTAGGGCTTCTGGGGCCAGCACATTGTGGGAAAGTGACTAGGAGACACAGGGGGCGACTCATGGCAGATGCAGGTTATTTTAGTAAGGTCTGTTTCTGCAGACTCATCTTGGTGTCTACTCTTTGTCTTTGGTGATTGAGTGCTTGCTTCTCTTGGTACAGGGAGGGCACCTTTCTAACGGGATGGGAAATATATGTCCTGCCTTTAGGCAGCTAGCGGGACGACAGAGAGCTTTTCCTGCAGCTGCTGTTTCTCAATTGCCTTCAGCTCAAAAGAATCAATATGCCAAAGTGGCGTATTTTGGGGTGGCATGTTCTGATTCCTTTCACCTGGTTTATCTACTTCTTATTACTCATTTAACATGTATTGATTCTTTAATTTTGTCACCATTCCATTGTGTTACTCCTCTGGAATCAATGCAAACTGCACACAGGCAGGGAACTTCTCAGTTCCCTTGGCTGTTCCTGTATGGACAGTTCTTAAAACAGCCTAAGTGCCCACTGCCGTGATTTATACATCCCTCTGTTTCTTTCTCCCACCTCTCTTGCCCATCTGAACAGTTCCTTTGAGTCTTTCTTACTCTATTGCTTTCTCTCTCCTCTGCAAAGATAAAGATGTTGAAGGAATAGACGGTCAGAGGCAATAATTTTCAGAGGGTATAATTTTGATAGAAAAAAGAATGGGAGGTAATATCATCCAGAACAGTTTAGGGGCCACATAATACAATAATTAAGACTGCGAGTTCTAGAGCTCCAATACCTGCCTTGAACCCCTTTTTCACCATTTACTGGGGGTATATCTTGGACAGATTGTTTAACCCACCTGAAGTTCCATTCTGGTATCTCTAAAGTGACAATGATAATAGTTTCTGCCACATAGAGGTGGTCATAATGATTAAATCAGTCAATACATTACTTCTAAAAGTAAAGCTGTTATAAGATTGCCTGGCAGTCAATAAATTTTAGTTTTCTTTTCCTTTTAAAGAAATTATTAACAATTTCAAAAGGAGTACAGAGCACTGGATGGACAATTTAGCTAAACTGACGAGAAATTTAGCAACCGATCTGTTAAAAATAACAATAGCTTACACTTAGGTAGTGCATACGATATTGTTTGTGGTAGTGCTCTGATGGCCTTAAGTGCATTACCTCCTGTAATTCTCCTGCCAATGCGCTGTAGAAGCTGCTGATATTGTCTCCATTTTAACATTCTGGAATCAGACACAGGTCATACGATCAAGATGTGACAGACCCAGGGCGCCTGGGTGGCTCAGTTGGTTAAGCGACTGCCTTCGGCTCAGGTCGTGATCCTGGAGTCCCGGGATCGAGTCCCACATCGGGCTCCCTGCTCAGCAGGGGGTCTGCTTCTCCCTCTGACCCTCTTTCCTCTCGTGCTCTCTGTCTCTCATTCTCTCTCTCAAATAAATAAATAAAATCTTAAAAAAAAAAAAAGATGTGACAGACCCAGAATTTGAACCTTTGTGGATTGAACTCTAGAGTTCTTGTTCTTAATTAGTAGGTCATACTACTCTTTCAAACAAACAAACTCAAAAAACCCCTCTCTTCAATAAATATGGATTGTGGAAATATGATATAACTGATGAATTACTTCTCGTTAATATTTTTATATATGGGTATTTCTAATTTGTATTCAGTGACAATGTGTTTAGCATTTTCCCCCCCCACCTATTACAGGTATATCATTTAACAAGTATATATAGGTTATTAATCATTTATAAAGAGAAAGATATTAAAATTTAACATTAAATTGTTTTTTCAAGACATAGAAAATATAAAATTATAGAAAACTATTCAGCACTCATTGGAATTCTTAATAATTTCCAGCTTATTTGATATATAATATTTCCATATTAAAATGGTGTCAGATCAGGATAGGGTTAGATGCCATTTAGAATATCCAAATATAAAACAATGCGTTAAATATCACAGGTACTCTTTTTTTTTTTTAAAGATTTTATTTATTTATTTGACAGAGACAGAGACAGCGAGAGCAGGAACACAAGCAGGAGGAGTGGGAAAGGGAGAAGCAGGCTTCCTGCTGAGCCGGGAGCCCGATGTGGGACTCGATCCCAGGACCCTGGGATCATGACCTGAGCCGAAGGCAGTCGCTTAACCAACTGAGCCACCCAGGCGCCCCACAGGTACTCTTAATAGCATGAGTGCTTCAGAAAAATTTTCTTGTATAATCCCTCTTTATGTCTACTCCTTTGGAAGAAGACCATTTCCCTTTATTTGCCAGAGTTTCCATTAAATTACTTTAAGCTTGTGAACCTAACTAAAATTAAAAGTAGGCATATATATATATATATATATATATATATATATATATATATATACACACACACACACACACACACACACATATATATATATATATGCATATGTAGGCTTATATAACTTGCTTGTAATATGGCTGTCTGGATTTTATAAAGACTATACTAATAAGAAGGAATGAAATTGGATTTTACAATATAATGTGACAGGACTTGGTGGGCTGTGTGTTCTTTGAGAGTTTAACCTCAGTCATGGAGCTATGTTTCAGTTATCCAATTATCAATAAAAAGAAGAGATTAATATATCTCTCTCTCTCTTGCTCTGTGCCTCTGTCTCTCTCTCTCTCCCCCTCTCCTCTCTGGTGCAGCCTGAAGTCATAGGACCATACTCTTCATTATGAGATGTTGCAGTTGCACCTGTTGATACTTACTGATTCGCCTGATTCCATAGTGATGTCCATTCTTCCACCAACCTGCAGCATACTCTGTTGTTTCAGTTATATATTTCTCTGTAACAAACAATCCCAAAATGTAGTGACTTAAAATAACAACGGCTTTACTTGATCCAAGATTCTGGAGTCGGAAATTTGGGTAGGGAAGGATAGGAGTAACTAATCCCACTCCATGATGTTGAGGATCTCAGGTGGGCTGCCTTGAACAGGTGGGGGCTGGCTGCTATAGCTCAGCTGAGGCCAGATGCTTAGGGATTTAGGTTTAGTGATAAAGCTGGGTTCTTCAGGTCTTTTCTCACAGACAGTGGTCTCAGAGATCCAAGAGGTAATATTTCAAGAGACAAATCCTGTGCAAGCACTTACCAAGCCTCTGCTTGGTATTGATATTTATCAATATCCCATTGGTATGCAAACCACATGGCCAACCACAGAGTCACCATGGATGAGAAACAGGAGTATAAATAACACTAAATGTGGTTTATTGGAAAGCATCAATGTAACAGTTCAATCCACCTACCTGAGCAACCACTGAAAGCTGCATTGAATTGTACTTTTACCTTTTCATTTAGAAAGACCCTCATCTTGAAGATAAAGAACATGTCAATTCACCTCGTGTACCAAAAGTTTAGTTGTTAACTTGACTCAAGTAGGGCTCAATTAATACTTATTGGATAAACTGAATGTATAAAATCTTTATACATCAGCATTTCTAAGACATGAATTGCAAATTCAATCTTGGAAGACATGTAAAAAGGGTTTCCCAGTCAAAATCTATAATAAATTGGTTATAATATTGTTTCCCATACTCTATTCTTCTTTGTATATACATCTTTTATGATACAACTTTTATCAGGAAGTGTTTTTATCGAGAAGTGGAATCTATTTCTCTATCTCTTGAATCTTTGCTGCACTTGTGACTTACTTTGGCCAATAGAATATGGTGGAAGTGATATTTTGTCATTTTTAAGTGTAGGCCTAGAAGGCTTAGTATGCTTTCATTCTCTCTTCTGCTTTCTTCTCTACCTCTGTTAGGACAACAAGCTCAGTCTTGCTTGCAAGAGGATGGAAGATGTGAAGCAGAGATAAGTTGCCTCAGCTGAGAATACTAGACTATCTAGTCTCTAGCTGACATGCTTGCTGATGAGAATGGTGAGCCCAGAGATCAGTAGAGCCCAGTCCAGATGAGCTGAATTGTTCAAAAATCCATAGATTCAAAGTTTTGGGGTGGTTTGTTGTATATCAACAGATAACTGATACAAATATCCTAAGAATTTACGACAGCCATAAACAATATTAACTATAAGAAAAGAAACTAGAGATTCAAAACAATAATTAAAAGAACATGATGCCTGCAGGCCAGGTCTGAGGACCCAGAGTGGGTCCCGCAGAATCAGCCAAGAGGGTCCCTGGCTGGGCATAGAATGGAGATCAAACAGAAACCAGCAGGAGGTGAAAGCAGTTTATTGAAGATACAGAGAGAGCAGATAAAAGACAGAATGTCCAAGAGACGCAGAAAGGAAAGGAGGAAGTCTGGGAGTTTTTGCCGAGGATGGTGGTCGGGTGTACATGTCCCCTCAGACATCCAGGGATTTGTAAGGACAAAGACAAGGGCTCAGGTGTTATTGGAGCCAGGGGGCCTTGGCATTGAGATGTCTAGTGCCAGTGGTATGGAATACACGTATGATAGCTTCATCCGGTCATTCTCACCTGGTCCTTCCTTAGATGTTATATATTCTAATGAGAAATCATTAACTCCTTGTCCCTTACAAGGAGGACATATGTTATTTGCATCCTGAGGCACGTGTAGAGTGGGGTCCGGGTGCAGGTCCTACCAAGAATAGAAGCAGGAAAAAGAGCAAAAAATAGATTCTTATGGACCCCTTCAGTTTCCCTGTCTCAAACTTAATTCTGCTTAGCCAACTTTCCTCAATTTTTTTGCCTACAGAACATCAACAATCCTTCCTTGTTTTTGTTTTGTTTTAATATATTAAAGGCTACCTTTTTGCTTTAATAGTCTATAGAGCACACTTTGGAAACTTCTGTAGAATTCAAAGAAATATTATAACATTGAAAAGATAGTTTATCAGACAATATAAAGTGGTGATGTTTTTAGTGTTTCTACTTGCTTTTAAATGATTAATTAATTAAATTAAAAATAATTTAATTAAAGTAAAATTAATTTAATTAATAAAAAATAATTTAATTTGACTGATCTTGGTCAGGTTAGTACATATATTTTCTTAAACTACTTATTTCTCCCTTTTTCTGTCTTTGTTACAAATGCCTTCAATTTTCAAAGGTTTAACGCAAAAAATTTTAAAAGACCATTTTTTGCCAGACATACGTGAGGATTAAACATTCACACTGAGTCATGTACATACCTGGTTAAAGTGTTCAATGATAGATGACTTACGGGTCAATATTAGATTATACATGTAAGATGTTCTCAAAATGCTTCATACAACTGAAGAGATAAGAAACCAAGCAAATGGAATAGAAAATAATACTTAAGATATCAGTTGAGTGTTACAGTGCCAACTTTAATTTTCTTGCCATGCAAAAAATGACCGCTATGTGCTTCTAATATATAAAAGCTTATGTACCTTTAGTGAATATAGTATTCCCTGAGATGAAATCTTGTCTTATTTTATAATAATGTCTAGGGTAAAAAAAATGTGAATAAAAGCAGTGCTTTTAAATTTAGAGAACTTTAAGATATTAATATCCGGTTGACTTTTACAATGAGAATTTAAAAATGGGTTTATTCTTGTAGGTTCTCTCTTTTTTTTTTAAGATTTTATTTATTTGTGAGAGAAAATGAGATAGAGAGAGAGAGAGAGAGCATGAGAGGGGGGAGGGTCAGAGGGAGAAGCAGACTCCCTGCCAAGCAGGGAGCCTGATGCAGGACTCAATCCTGGGACTCCAGGATCATGACCTGATCCAAAGGCAGTCACTTAACCAACTGAGCCACCCAGGTGCCCCTGTAGGTTCTCTTTAAAATTGTCATTTCGGCCATCTATCTGGGAAGCCATCAGGCTTTTCATAGATTTGCAATTTAAGATCTCTTGATTTTGCAAGATTGTAGAGTTGTAAAATTTGATTTTGGGTTGAAAGTCAGGTCTAAAATATTTTAACAATAAGTAATTAAAATAAATGTAGACAGATAATTATGAAGAGAATTAAAACTGCTTAGCAGAGGTTTATTACTCTTCACAAAATAATAACATTTGATCATAACCATTAACTCCCATTTATTTAGTTTTTATTAAGAATGCCTATGCCTCCAAGTTGTGCCAATATACTGGGATTGTTTTACTGATTAAAGGAAAGTTAAATAGGTAATTCTCTATGACTTTGAAATCTACATTTAATGATTAGTGAGTTGGTAGTCATTCAGTTGAATAATAATAATGGATTCCAAATCTAGAAATTTGTTCCTAAATATAATTAGAGATATGCTTAAATATTTACACATAAGAATATGTATACATTGTTATTTACAAAAATCAATAAAAGAAATAATAGGAATCACAAAAGTCAAATTTATTGTCATTTTTTCTTAGAATGGAATGCTATGTATCCCAAACCCAGTTTTCAAGTAATATTTAATGGTATGTGGAAATTCTGATGGTACACTATTAAGAGAAGAAAGAATACAGTAAAGCAATATGATGCTATAAGCCTAATGTATTTATTGAAATTCAATCACATTCATACAATCGATGCTGGATGTACAGACACTGAATGTTTAACAGTGATTACCCCTGGATGATGCATTAGAAGCTCCTTTCAATTTTGTATTTATACCTTCTTTTATTATATATATTTTTTTCAAAAAATAATATATTTATAATAATCACAAAATGTTATTTTTTAAAGAGTAGTTAGAAGTCAGGTCCAAATATTAAAATGATAAATTGGTGTCTTTAGTATCTAGGCATTTAAAAAATAAATTGCATTATTTTTTTCTCTAGCCACTTGTTAATGTTAACACATTTTCTGTGCAGGTAAAACTTACAGGGGAAACTCTGTATTTGCCAATATAAATTATTTGATTAAAAGAGACTGTACTGTACTTCCATATTTTGAATCATTAATGCTTCATTAATTTGTTTAATTAGGTGTTAATTTGAAAATATTTTCAAGCACTTACTAAGTGCTTTAACTTTAGGTGTGATGGATACAGCAATAGCATAGAAGACATAAATCCCTACCTATGTTTATTGAGCTTACATTCACATAACAGAATAAAAAATATTGACTTCTGGAACATTTCTGTGTGGGTTTATCAATTTGGATTCATCAATGAATCTTTTTCATTTGTGATAAAGTTGTTATCACAAATATGTATGATACTACCTCACGGAACACAGTGGAGTGTATCAGAGTTCAGTAATGACACAGATCTAGCATAGAGGATTATGTGTGGATCTGAACCCAGACTGCCACTGTTTGAAAGGTGTTTGCTAGCATATAAATTCTGGCCTAAATTTGATTCCTTGTTTTTACTTCAGTTTTCTCGTTCATAAATGAAGGCATAAAGGTATTTATCTCATAAAGTTGTAGTGAGATAAAATGAGTCAACACATGTAAAGTGCTTAGAATGATGACTAGCAGGCATTAAATAAAACTTAATTATTGAATTCTATTCATTTGAATTTGAATTTAAAGTTCTATCTTAACTACGGAAATGCTTTTAGTCTGAGCTCCCTTTTCAATATCTGTGTGACTACATTACTGTAAGACCATTATGCCATTAGTTAGAAACATTGTAATAGATTCCTGACTCATGTTCAGACTAATGACATTGTCTCTTCATGGCTTCTGGAGTCACATTTTCTTGAGTATAATTAGACAGGTATGTTCTACATATATGTGACTATATGAATTATTATAAGTCTGGAAAGTGCTTTTGGTGATGGTTTAGTTTTTATTTTCACATTTGTCATACATTATACACATTATATAATACACATTATATGTATATATGTATATTTAAATTATAATATATGAAGTTAATAGTTTTGTGATATATAAGAACATTTATTGATGAGTCAAATTATTAGTGAGTCAAATTATTAGTGAGTTTAACCTTGTGGCATTAATTACTAGATATACACCAACAACTAACCTCTTTATCTCCAGTCAGTATCTCCTTCCTCTCTTCCAAGAACCAACACTATATGTCTAAATCTCTGACTTCATAGGCCCATCAGTTACCTCAGATATAACATGTCCAGAACTAAATACACTGCCTTTGTTCAAATCTATTATTTTCAATGTGAATCAATAGCACACAATTCACCTTGTATTACAAGCTACAAGCTTGAAAATCATCTCAAACTCTTCTGTCTTTGCAATTCTTTTCATGCAAATGCTTAAATCATAAATGACATCTTTCTTTTCTTTTCTTTTTTTTTTTAAGATTTTATTTATTTGACAGAGAAAGACACAGTGGCAGAGGGAACACAAGCAGGGGGAGTGGGAGAAGGAGAAGCAGGCTTCCCACGGAGCAGGGAACCTGATGTGGGGCTCAATGCCAGGACCCTGGGATCATGACCTGAGCCGAAGGAAGACGCTTAACGACTGAGCCACCCAGGCACCCCTACATCTTTATTTTCTTCAACCTCTTCTGATACCTAATTTGTCTGCCTTGTGCCCCTCTTTCCTGGACTTTTGTTAACTTGGGACTGATGTTTCTTCTACCTCTAGTTCCTTCCTTTTCAAAATTCCTCAATGAGTCCCCATTATCTACTAAATCAAATTGAAATTCATTGGCATAACATCCAAAGCCATTTAAGATTAAGGACCTCCTTTCTTATCCTGTTTTGTATCTTGATTTTACAAGTTTTCTGTTTATAGTTCAGAAATACAAATAGTTTTTGCCCTTTAAACATGCCACATATGTTTTTTTTTTATCATTGTTTCTACAGTTCTTCTTGATAGGGATGGCTTTCTGCTTATTATTTTAGCAAATTTCCATTCATTTGTCAAAAGCGAGCTCCTGAATATTTCTATTCTACTAAGTTGGCAATGTTGTCAGTGTATCTTGTCCATACCCTCCCCCACCCCATAAGATTTATCACTTAATATTGTAAATGGTGGCTTATGAATGTATAGTTCCACACTAGACTTGGGAGTGAGGACTATACTCTTACCTCCATGTATCAGCAGAGTATATAGTCCAGACTCTGACACAGGTATTTAATTCCAAGATTAATGAGGGGCTGCCTTTCTAAAGTGTGTTAGGGAAGATGTTAAACTCCCTAAATGATGACTTATACATTCTGCCAGAATTCCAATGAGACTTATCTTCAGGAAGTTCTTTTGGCACTTTCTGGTAAACTACACACCAGCTTTGCAACCATTATGAAGATTACAATGGCAAACTGAACAAAACAGTAAAGGAAGGCATGTATATTTACACACATATAAATATATCTATTCACACTAAAATCTGCATTGCAACTCTTGCATTAAAAAACAAAGCCCTGCAGAAGATAAATATATTCAGGATTTTGACAGGCTTATGGCTCTCATGGCTCTCTATGTAGCTTTCTGATTTGGGTAACATTTGCTAGTGGTAATGCTGAAAGACCTGTGGTAGCTGATTCTCAGTATTGAATCCCTTAATCTTGCTGCAAAGTCAGGACTTTAGCAATGCAGCTGAGTCAGCTCGAAAGCCTGTGGTCAACCCAGCTCTCTTGGGAATTGCTGCTTTTGTTGAGATAGAGTTGGTGTCCATTCAAGTCAAAACTATTTTTGTTATTTCATTATTTCATTAGGAATTTCATTAGTTATTTCATTAGGAAATCCTAACTGCAAGGAAGTGAGGAAATACTTTGGAAATAAAAGTTAGTGATTTTGAATTTTTAAAATTATAGACAGAGGAGGGGGGGAAAGATGGCGGAGGAGTAGGGGACCCTATTTCAACCGGTCCCCAGAATTGAGCTGGATATCTACCAGACCACTCTGAGCACCCACAAAACCAGCCTGAGATGTAAGAAGATCTGGATCTCTACAAACAGAATATCGCAGGCAGTTGGTTTTGAGGTACGAAGCGGAGAGCCGTGAAGGCAGATATTGGAGGATAAACGGCAGCGGGAGGGAGCCTGGCCGTGGGGATCCTACACAGCCGGTGAGTGACAGCCTTGTGCGCTGTGGACTGGGCACAGACTTGCAGACCGGTAGTGTCCGGAAAGAACTTGAGGGCAGCCCCTGGGGTGGAAACCTGGAGCGGTGGGGTCACGACTTCGAACTGCAGCCCCGGGGCAGAAACCCGAAGCTGCGGCGTGTAAACTGGGAGCGGCTGGTGGTTTTAGAAGCACAAAGGGCAGAGATGTGCCCCGACCTGGAGGCAGGACTGGGAGCGCTGCGGAGGAGCGCACAACCCAGGACGCTGCAGTTTATAGCAGCACGGACAGAAACAGAGACGGTGTGGCCTGGAGAGCTCACTGAAGAACAGACTGAGGTCTCTCTGCTCTGAGGCAGAGGGTTGGAAATGGTCTCTTCTGCTCTGACTCGTGGAAGAGACGCAGAAAGCCGCCAGGGAAAGGCGCCAGAGAACAAAATCCCCAAAAACTGATTCCCGCTGAGCCCATCCCCCACCACAGGGGCACAGGGCAACTCCGCCCAAACAGGGTTGCCTGAGTAACAGCATGGCAGGCCTCTCCCCCAGAAGACAGGCTGGGAAAACAAGAGGCCAGCAACCCTAAGGTCCCAAGAAAACAGGTGCATCTTGCTTGGATTCTGGTCAATAATTTGGACTCTATACATTCCCTCAAACACCCATCAACAGAATGACTAGGAGGAGGAGCCCCCAAAATAGAAAAGACTCAGAGATTATGACTTATGCTGCAGATTTACAAATGGATGCAGACATAACCAAGATGTCAGAGATGGAATTCAGGCTAGCAATTGTGAAGACAATGGCTAGAATGGAGAAATCAATTAATGGCAACATAGAGTCTCTAAGGGCAGAAATAAAAGGTGAATTGACAGAACTTAAAAATGCTATCAATGAGATCCAATTCAATCTAGATAATGTAACAGCTAGGGTAACTGAGGCAGAAGAGCGAATAAGCAACCTGGAAGACAATATAATAAAAAGGGAAAAGAGGAGGCCAGGGAAAAACAACTCAGAATCCATGAAAATATAATCAGAGAACTAAGTGACAGCATGAAGCGTTCCAATGTCAGAATAATTGGAATCCCAGAGGGAGTGGAGAGAGAGAGGACTAGAAGATGTATTTGAGCAAATTGTAGCTGAGAACTTCCCTAATATGTGGAATGAAATAAACATTCGTGTCCTAGAGGCAGAGAGGACCCCCTCCTAAGATCAAGGAAAACAGGCCAACACCCTGGCATTTAATAGTAAAACTTGCAAATCTTAGAACCAAGGAAACTATCTTAAGGGCAGTTAGGGGGAAGAGATTCCTTACGTACAGAGGGAGGAACATCAGAATAACGTCAGACCTATCCACAGAGACCTAGCAAGCCAGAAAGGCCTGGCAAGACATATTCAGGGTACTAAATGAGAAGAACATACAGCCAAGAATACTTTATCTGACAAGGCTGTCATTTAGAATGGATGGAGAGATGCAGAGCTTCCACGACCGGCAGAAGTTGAAAGAATATGTGACCACTAAGCTGGCCCTGCAAGAAATATTAAGGGGGGTTCTATAAAAGGAGAAAGACCCCAAGAGTGATATACAACAGAAATTTACAGGGACAATCTATAAAAACAACGTCTTCACAGGCAACATGATGACAATTAATTCATATCTTTCAATAATCACACTCAATGTGAATGGCCTAAACACTCCCATAAAACAGAACAGGGTTGCAGTTTGGATAAAAAGACAGGACCCATCCATATGCTGTCTACAAGAGACTCATTTTGAACCTAAAGATACATCCAGACTGAAAGTGAAGGGATGGAGATCCATCTTCCATGCCAGCGGACCTCAAAAGAAAGCTGGGGTAGCAATTCTTACATCAGACAAATTAGATTTTAAACTAAAGTCTGTAATAAGAGACACAAAAGGACACTATATCATTCTTAAAGGGTCTATCCAACAAGAAGATCTAACAATTGTAAATATCTATGCCCCCAATATGGGAGCAGCCATCTACATAAGTCAACTGTTAACCAAAATAAAGAGTCACATTGATAACAATACGTTAATTGTAGGAGACCTCAATACTCCATTCTCAGCAATGGACAGATCATCTAAGCAGAAAAATCAACAAGGAAACAAGAGCTTTGAATGATACATTGGACTAGATGGACCTCATAGATATTTACAGAACATTCCACCCTAAAACAACAGAATACTCATTCTTCTTGAGCTCACATGGAACTTTCTCCAGAATAGACCATATACTGGGTCACAAATCAGGTCTCAACTGATACCAAAAGATTGAGATTATTCCCAGCATATTCTCAGACCACAAGGCTCTAAAACTGGAACTCAATCACAAGAAAAACTTTGGCAGAAATTCAAACACTTGGAAGCTAAAGACCACTCTGCTCAAGAATGTTTGGGTCAAGCAAGAAATCAAAGAAGAACTTAAACAATTCATGGAAATCAATGAGAACGAAAACACATCGGTCAAAAACCTATGGGATACTGCAAAGGCGGTCTTAAAGGGGAAATACAGAGCCATCCAAGCCTCACTCAAAAAAATAGAAAAATCCCGAATTCACTAACTAACTCTACACCTAAAAGAACTAGAGAAAGCAACAAACGAAGCCTAAGCCATGCATTAGAAGATAAATAATTAAAATTAGAGCAGAAATCAATGAATTAGAAACCAGAAATATAGTAGATGAGATCAATGAGACTAGAAGTTGGTTCTTTGAAAGAATCAATAAGATTGATAAACCACTGGCCAGACTTATCCAAAAGAAAAGAGAAAGGACCCAAATTAATAAAACTATGAATGAAGGGGAGAGATCACGACTAACACCAAGGAAATAGAAACAATTATTAGAAATTATTATCAACAACTATATGCCAATAAACTGAGCAATCTGGATTAAATGGAGGCCTTCCTGGAAACCTATTAAGTTGCCAAGACTGAAACAGGAAGAAATTGACAACCTGAATAGGCCAATCACCAGTAACGAGATTGAAGCACTGATCAAAATCCTCCTAAAACAAGAGTCCAGGGTCTGATGGATTCCCTGGGGAATTCTACCAAACATTCAAAGAAGAAATAATACCTATTCTACTGAAGCTGTTTCAAAAAATAGAAATAGAAGGAAAGCTTCCAAACTCATTCTATGAGGCCAGCATTACCTTAATCCCCAAACCAGGCAAAGACCCCACCAAAAAGGAGAATTTCAGACCAATATCCCTGATGAATATGGATTTCAAAATCCTCAACAAAATCCTAGCTAATCCAACAATACATTAAAAGGATCATTCATCACGACCAAGTGGGATTTATCCCTGGAATGCAAGGGTGGTTCAACATTTGCAAATCAATCAATGTGATAGAACACATTAATAAGAGGAGGGAGAAGAACCATATGGTCCTCTCAATTGATGCAGAAAAAGCATTTGACAAAATACAACATCCTTTCCTGATTAAAACTCTTCAGAGTATAGGGATAGAGGGAACATTCCTCAAGTTCATAAAATCCATCTATGAAAAACCCATAGTGAATATCATCCTCAATGGGGAAAAGCTGAGAGCCTTTCCCTTAAGATCAGGAACACGTCAAGAATGCCCACTCTTGCCACTATGGTTCAACATAGTACTAGAAGTCCTAGCAACAGCAATCAGACAACAAAAAGAAATAAAAGGTATTCAAATTGGCAAAGAAGAAGTCAAACTCTCTCTTTTCACAGACGACATAATACTTTATGTGGAAAACCCAAAAGACTCCACCCCCAAATTACTAGAACTCATCCAGCAATTCAGTAATGTGTCAGGATACAAAATCAATGCACAGAAATCAGTTGCTTTCTTATACACTAACAACGCAACCGTAGAAAGAGAAATTAGAGAAACGATTCCATTTACAATAGCACCAAAAACCATAAGATACCTCGGAATAAACCTAACCAAAGAGGTAAAGGATCTATACTCTAGGAACTACAGAACATTCATGAAAGAAACTGAAGACACAAAAAGATGGAAAAACATTCCAGGCTCATGGATCGAAAGAATAAACGTTGTTAAAATGTCTATGCTACCCAGAGCAATCTATACCTTCAATGCCATCCTGATCAAAATTCCAGTGACATTTTTCAAAGTGTTGGAACAAACAATCCTAAAATTTGTATGGAATCAGAAAAGACCCTGAATCGCCAAGGAAATGTTGAAAAAGAAACACAAAGCTGGGGGCATCACGTTGCCCGATTTCAAGCTATATTACAAAGCTGTGATCACCAAGACAGCATGGTACTGGCACAAAAACAGACATACAGACCAATGGAACAGAATAGAGAACCCAGATATGTACCCTCGACTCTATGGTCAAATAATCTTTGACAAAGCAGGAAAAAACATGCAATGGAAAAAAAGACAGTCTCTTCAATAAATGGTGCTGAGAAAATTGGACAGCCACATGCAGAAGAATGGAACTTGACCATTATCTAACACCATTCACAAAGATAAACTCAAAGTGGATGAAAGACCTCAATCTGAGACAGGAATCCATCAAAATCCTAGAGGAGAACGTAGGCAGTAACCTCTTTGACATTGCCCACAGCAACTTCTTGCAAGATACATCTCCAAAAGCTAGTGAAACAAAAGCAAAAATGAACTTTTGGGACTTCATCAAGATAAAAAGCTTCTGCACAGCAAAGGAAACAGTCAACAAAACAAGAGGCAACCCACAGAATGGGAGAAGATATTTGCAAATGACACTACAGATAAAGGGCTGGTATCCAAGATCTATAAAGAACTTCTCAAACTCAGCACCCAAAAAACAAATAGTCAAGTCAAAAAGTGGGCAGAAGATACGAAAAGACACTTCTCTGAAGAAGACATACAAATGGCTAACAGACACATGAAAAAATGTTCATCATCTTTAGCCATCAGGGAAATCCAAATCAAAACCACATTGAGATACCACCTTACGCCAGTTAGATTGGCAAAAATGGACAGGGAAAGAAACAACAAATGTTGGAAAGGTTGTGGAGAAAGGGGAACCCTCTTACACTGTTGGTGGGAATGCAAGTTGGTACAGCCACTTTGGAAAACAGTGTGGAGGTTCCTCAAAAATTTAAAAATAGAGCTACCCTATGACCCAGCAATTGCACTACTGGGTATTTACCCCAAAGACACAGATGTAGTGAAAAGAAGGGCCATATGCACCCCAACATTCATAGCAGCAATGTCCGCAATAGCCAAACTGTGGAAAGAGCCGAGATGCCCTTCAACAGATGAATGGATAAAGAAGATGTGGTCCATATATACAATGGAATATTACTCAGCCATCAGAAAAGATGAATACCCAACTTTTACATCAACATGGATGGGACTGGAGGAGATTATGCTAAATGAAATAAGTCAAGCAGAGAAAGTCAATTATCATATGGTTTCACTTATTTGTGGAACATAAGGAATAGCATGGAGGACATTAGGAGAAGGAAGGGAAAAAGGAGGGAGGGAGAATTGGAGGGAGAGATGAACCATGAGAGACTATGGACTCTGAGAAACAAACAGGGTTTTAGAGGGGAGGGGGGAGTGGGGATTGGTTAACCCGGTGATGGGTATTGAGGAGGGCTGGTACAGCATGGAGCACTGGGTGTTATGTGAAGGCAATGGATCCTGGATCACCACATCAAAAACTAATGATGTACTGTATGGTGACTAACATAACATAATAAAATTTTAAAAAAATAAAATAAAATAAATTAAATTAAATTAAATTAAATTATAGACAGAAAAATAAATAGTTGCAAGGCTGACATAAAAATGTTAGTTATGTTGAGTATAATGAAGATGGAATTGATGGAGGCCAGAGTATGGATTTATTGAGTGAACAATGGCACATTAATCATGAAGTATTATAATTAAGTGAAATTGTTACTTAATAACTATTCTAGTTTTGATAGATATCTTTAAGACTTTTCCCCTATGATTATTTGTAGCTCTACTTTTTCATCTCATGTACATATAGTTTTTTTTTTTTTTTACCAGATCTCTTTATAGTACAGTGAATGTGTCATACTTAAAAGAGAAAACAACTTTTACTTATGTTTTATAATGATATATATATATATACATATACATGTATTATAGATGATGAGAATTAGGCTGAGAGCCTCCTGAATCAACAGTCATTAAAAATTACCTATCCCAGGGCGCCTGGGTGGCTCAGTTGGTTAAGAGTCTGCCTTTGGCTCAGGTCATGATCCCAGGGTCCTGGGATTGAGTCCCACATCTGGATCCCTGCTCAGTGGGGGGTCTGCTTCTCCCTCTCCCTCTGCTGCTCTCTCTGTCAAATAAATTAATAAAATCTTAAAAAAAAAATTACTTATCCCAGGGGTGCCTGGATGGCTCAGTCTGTTAAGTGTCTGCCTTTGGCTCAGGTCATGATCCTGAAGTCCCAGGATCCCAGGATCTAGTCCCACATTGGGCTCCCTGCTCAGCAGGGTGTCTACTTCTCCCTCTGCCCCTCAACCTGCTCGTGCTCTCTCTCTAACTCTCTCTCTCTGTCTCAAATAAATAAAATCCTTAAAAAAATTACTTATCTCAAAGGTGAATGTAGAATATTTTCTGTCAAACTATTCCATTGCTTAAATTTCTTCCTTGTAAAGTATTTTATACACTGAGGTATTTAGGGACTTGCTGGGAATTAAATACATTGATTTTCAAGCATTATTCACAAATGCTTTGTTGATTAAATGGAATCCTTGTTAAATGAATAAAAATAACCCATCGGCAAATTTCATCTTTGAATAGAATCCCAAATTATTCCTTTTATCTTTTGAAAGATTAGGTATTTGCAAAGTTCTTATTCTGGAAATTAAAAATGATAGGATTAGGGTACTAATTTTGTATTCCATTTGTTTACAAAAACCTTACTCACCTGACCAGCTAATAGACACATTGCCTTTTTCCCTTCGTAAAAGATCATCATCATTATCATTAACAACATCTATAAATGAAGTCTTATGGAGGGCACTGGGTATGAGGTGATAAGATACATTATTTATAATTTATCTAAGGTTACATTTCTCTTTATATTTAGTATAATTGTGGTATCCATTGTGCATAAACCCAGTTATTTGGTAATAGTCCAGTAAGTATGCTGTGTAACATATTCCAAGTCTAATTTCATAACTGTCTCTGACAAAGATGATCAAATAATAGTCTTTTTACTATTAAAATGTTAAGAAGAACCAACCCATCCATCTCATGCAATTTATAATATTATTGGGACTTAATGGATCTGTTAATTAGTAAAAGTAAAATATAACCGCAGGAAATTCTTCTAACATGAAACTGTTTCTCTTTGATGTGATCTGTTAATTCTTCTGATGTTTCATTTCATTGAATCTTCTTCACTTTGCATCCTAATCTGCTTACCGTTATAGAATTTGGTTAATGGACAGTCAAATTAGTAAGAGCTTACCCTGTATCAATTTAGCTTTTACTTTTTAAAATCATAAACCTTTAAAACAACAAGCATTACCCACCATAAACAAAAAAGTAAAAAGAAATGGCCATTTAGGATGTAGATTTTCCATATATCTATCCATACTAATACCCTGAGGGATTCTTTACTCTTGTATTTTATAAAAACCACACATAAATATTTGACGATGCTTTAAGTCCTATTAGAGACTGGAAAGTAGTTATGCAGTTAATAAGAATATATACAAGATTTAACCAATGACATTCATAAGGTTTTGATATTAATTTTTAATTCCTTCTTAACAATACATTTGAGTGGAGAAAATAACTTTCCTATCCTAGTTTCCTCCTTTAGAGGTTTAATTTTTACCAGTAATGCTATAACAACCAGAAATAGTATTTTTTAAAGAAGATTTTATTTATTTTTGACAGAAAGAGAGAGTGTACAAGCAGGGGAAGAAGCAGGCAGAGGGAGAGGGAGAAGCAGGTTCCCCGCTGAGCAGGGAGCCTGATGTGGGGCTTGATCCCAGGACCCTGGGATCATGACCCGAGCTGAAGGCAGACGCTCAACCGTCTGAGCCACCCAGGTGCCCCCAGAAATAATGTTTTTAGTTGACTTTCCCTCTGCTTGGTCTTCTCTGTCCATCCTCTTAGCCAATTCCCTTGGGTGTCTGTATTTCTTCTGTATTTCAGTAGTAACCCTCTCCTGTGTAATCTACTGCAAGGCATTCATCTCTTCATACAAAGGATATGTAGAGACATCCTATTATCAAATTCTTGTCAGACTTTTCTTCCCCTTCATTTTTTCTTACCCCCCAATACTTTAGCCATTATAATTTGTAGGCTGAATGACAATCCCATTACTGCCACTAATCTGCATTACACAGAATGTTGAATTGTCAAAGCAGATACACACATAATAGATCTCTCACACCAAAATTGACTAATGTTTATTGCTTAGTTTCCTAAGGCTACCTTAATAGATTACTGCAAACTGGGTTGCTTAAAACAACAGAAATTTAGCCCCTCACAGTTCTGGAGGCAAGATGTCTGAAATCACTGTTTGCAGGGCCAATCTCTCTAAAAGGCTCTAGGGAAGGATCTATTCCACACCTTTCTCTTAGCTTCTGGTGTTGTCAGCGATGCTTGATGTCCCTAGGCTTGCAACTAAATAATGCCAATCACTGCTTCCATCATCACATAGCATTCTCCCCCTTGGTCATTACATCATCATCTTATAGACACCTGTCATTGTATTAAGGGCCCATCCTCTTCCAGTATGATCTCATCTCAAGTATTTACTTTTGCAATGATTCTATTTCCAAATATGTTCACGTTCTGTAGTACTGGATGTTAGAACTCCAACATATCTTTCCAGTGGACATAATTCAACCTGTAATACATATCAAATGATACAAACAAAAACCAAGCATAGCTTCAACATTCTTTCTGGAGGGATCTCCAAACTCATCAGACATAATCTCTTTTGCCACAGTAGGGCATGGTTTAATTTCAGAGTAATAGATTAATGGTATCAATGCTTGTAGTATATCTAAACTCAGAAGAAGATGTTTAAGTTTGGAATATTTGGGTTTTTATGCTTGATGAGTCACGCAGGGTTAGGGAGACCTGTGTGTTACCTTCCATTTTCTAGCCAGGTACATCACAATTGATAAATTCCAGATTTATTTTCTTCTTTTTCTTCTCTTCTCTTCTCAGAGAGGGAGAGGGGTGCGGGTAGGGGCAGAGGGAGAGGGAGAGAGGGAGAGAGAGAGAATCTTAAGCAGATACCAAGCCCAGCACAGAGCCCGAGATCATGACCTAAGCCTAAATCAAGAATCTAACATTAACCTACTGAGCTACCCAGGCACCTCCCCCGTTTCTTTTCAGATTTATTTTCAACAATCAATCTAGACAGACCAAACATAGCCTGCTAAAGTACTCTTAGATGAGAATTCACCCAGGTATCTCCCAGGTATAAAATATCATTAGCATACTTACAAAGGGCTCTAGTTTATGTCAGCACTACCTCAAGTGTCCCTTAGGAAGGAAAAAGTGAATTATAGACCCTCCATGTGATAACTAGATTTTAAGATGACTCCAATGATCCCTGTCTCCGGGTATTCATGTCTTTGTATAGTTCCTTCTTATATTGTATTAGGATTGGTCTGTTTGACCAACAGAATACAACAGAAGTCATTCTATGTGACTTCAGAGACTGGTCCATAAAAGACAGTGTAGCTTCTGTCACATGCCAGATGCCATGTCATGTAAACATTCAGACAGCCTTATGAACTCTATATGGTCATCAACTGAGGCCTTTTTCTGACAGCCAGCAAAGAACTGAGGCTTTATGTCAACATCCCTGTGAGTGAGCCATCTTTAAGACAGATTTTTCAGCTCTAGTCAAGTCTTGTGATAACAGTTGTTGGAGAGGAAAAATTTTTCTTTACCCTGTAAGATTCTCCTAGCTGGTCTGACATGAAACAGATTACCAAGAGAAAATCAAATTCACTTATGTAGGTATGGGGAATTCACATAGACATGAGCTTCCCAAGACTCGGGCAAAATGAGGCATACATGGTCATCCTGAACTAATGAGAAGAAGGGAGAGGTCTGGGACTTTAAAGAAGGGGAAGCAATTTACAGAAAGATGAAAAAGTAAATGGTAAACAAATGTTTGCTGGGCCACACAGAAAGGATGGGAACCAGGGAGGAATTTTAACAGACTTTGCTGGGTTCTTCCCTATTTACCATACCTAGTTGATGTTATAATGTGGTTATCTATGGTGATAGGCCTTTTCCTGGAGCTGGTCCTCTCTCTAAATCCTTTTAGACAATAAGAGGGAGAGTCAAAGTTTCTTCCTGAGTCAGCTGGGCCTTGATTGTTTTCAGCTAGAAATAACCTGCATGCTGAAGTGGTGCAACTTGGGGCAGCCTGCCCTTGGCCTCTACACAGTCCCTTGACTGCAGTCTCATAGGAGACCCTGAGTCTGAACTATTTAGTAAAGGCACATCTCAATCCCTGACCCACAGAAATTGCCATAATAAATGTTGCTTTAAGCTGCTAAATTTAGGGTAATTTTTTGTGCAGCAATATATAACTTACACACTTTGTTAACCTCTCTGGTATCTTAAAATACTTTTCACTAATTTTATATGTGTTGGGAATCTGTCTTTCTACTTCCAGAATGCATTTTAAAATTTGTAAGAAATTCTCAGGCTTTCATAGCTGTAATTGAAAAATGCCTCCTCTAGCTTCTTATTGCTTTGGGAAGACTTCTTTCTCTGTACTCATGACCTTTCAACTTTTTGTGTCTACTTTCTGAGCACTATGCTGTCTGGCTAACTGCCTCTGAATTTAGCCTCAGTAATTTTGTGTTTTATATGTGTTAATGTGACTAATGAATTACTCAAGGTCTTTTTTTGTTTTGTTGTATTTGTTGCTGTTGTTGTTTTATGGGGTGAATGAGGAGATATAGAAGAAATTCCTGAGCGGGGCTGGAAATACTAGTGATTTTCTTCATTTGGAAGAAACAGGCACATCATGCATTTCCTGTATTTGTGTTCCTAAACATGCCCTGAGGTGTTACTTTTTAATAATTTTTTATTCAATATTTATGCCATTTCTATGTCCATATAGTCTAACTAAAACTTTGACTAATATGCTTACTCATTTCTCAGTTTCCATCAGGAAGTAATGCATGTACACAATGCTTAATTGGTAATTCTTCAGGGGTGCACTTTTTAGGACTGCTAGTCTGTCGACACACCAAGTCTTTTTAATTTCTATGCTCTAGCTTTAGAGTCATTAGGGATGCTCTCTTCACTTAAGATTAAAATAAAGCTTCTGATATAAAGAAAGAAGAGTCTAAACTCAGAAAAAAAATTAAAGCCAGTGGTATTCATATGAAGAAATTCTTACTTTTACAGAGATGACAACTTATATTAGATACTTATTCCATAGCTCACATTTTGAGTTTAAAATTCTGCACCAGTTTAACATGCTCTCATTGGAATTGTTCTTTCCATTATGCAGTTTTCATTATATTTTCCATTAGTGAAGAAAAGCAATGACCCAAAGAATCCATGTGTCTAAGACATATAATTTCAGAAAGCAGCAACTACATCATTGATTTTTCCCTCCCAAATGATGTGCGGTTAAAGAGAGAAGAGGATATAGAGATTTGGTATAAAATAAGAACATGTTTCTGCAGTATGAAACAATTTGATCTCAGGTTCCCACTGAATATAGCTTATTTATTTTAAAACAAATTTACTCCAACAACACCTCTTTCTCGGTCTGTCTCTATTTCTCTATTTTTTCCTCTCCATCTCCCTCTCCCTTTGGCAGTAGTTTTGTTTTTTCATGCATTTACATTGTTTATTCTTTTTTTTTTTAAGATTTTATTTATTTATTTGAGAGAGAGAGAGAGAAAGACAGCACATGAGAGGGGGGAGGGTCAGAGGGAGAAGCAGACTCCCTGCCGAGCAGGGAGCCCGATGCGGGACTCGATCCAGGGACTCCAGGATCATGACCTGAGCCGAAGGCAGCCGCTTAACCAACTGAGCCACCCAGGCGCCTTACATTGTTTATTCTTATCAACAGGAGCAAGGTTTCCTCTTCAAGTCCTATATTTCCTCAATTCATAGATTCTTTCAATTCCCTAAAAACTAGCCATTTTTTTTCTGTGCTCATCTTTTTTTGTAAAAAAAGAAACCAATACAGTACAAGCTTTCTATTTTCCAATCTCTTCCCTTAGAGTTGTAACATAATATCTGCTTCTAAGCTTCCTCAGGTAACGGAGCTTACCAAATGTTTTGCCTCTACGGGACGTAGAACACTATCTTTCCAGACTTTGATAACAGTTTCCTGTGACCAAGTGACTACTAAACCAATCGAGATTTTAAGCTTTTGTTCTGTAGCACTGAACTTCTAAGTACCAATTTCTAGACTAGTCAAAATAGCTAGGTTAAGCTGTGGCAAAGAAACCCCCAAATCTTGGTAGCTACACACACACACTCACGCACATACACACACACACACGCACACAACTTTATTTCTTGCTCAATGTAAGCCAACAGGGGTCTTTGTTCAGTATAGTCACTCAAGGGCTCAGGCTGAGAGAAGCTTCTTTTCTGTTCATGCTTCACGACAGTTACCATAGCAATAGGAAGGGAATATAGTGAACCAAACACTACTAGAAGTTTTCCTCTAAAGTGGGGCATTTCTTTCTGCTTACATTTCATTTGCAAAAGCAAGTCACATAGGTGGGTATATCTACAATGAGGCCAGAGAAATGCAAATCCACTATGTGGCAGGAAGAAGAAAATCTGAAAGTACTTGGTGAAAAGCATTTTTTAAAAACTTCAAAATAGTGAACACACTCTGTTTTAAGGAGTTTTGACTTTGTTCTAAATTCTAAGTGAGAGCATGTAGAGAATGTTAAGCAGATGTGTGAAATTATCTGATGTATTTTTTCTAATAAAATTATCTTAATATACTAATGCATAACAAAATCTAATATTCTCTCCTTATTCTAAATATAATATATATACGGTTCTAAAATATAACATGTTCTAAAATATAACGTGTACACAGTTGACCACATGTGCCAGCCGACGACCCATGCATGAGACAGCACCCAGGGGATCACCATCCATGATGTATTCCCTCTGGGACACAAGGGGAAGCAACCTCCATTATCTGGGTCTCGCCCTGCCATAGCAGAAGGAAGAGAACAAGAGAGTCATATACTGGTTTGAGAAATACAGCCATATTGTATGCCCAGTTTATTCTATTACATGTATGGTCTATTGGTGGATGTTAGTATTTGCAAGTCAACAATTAAGAAAGAAAACAAAGGACCTTTTTCTCACCCAGCCATTTTGGCAGCTGTTCCTGGATGGGGCCACCCCATACTTAAGGCAGGAAGATGGTGGTGCAAAGAAGACAAAAAAAAGTCACTGGAGTCGATAAACTCCAGGCTCCAGCTCGTCATGAAAAGTGGAAAGTACCTGCTGGGGTACAAGCAGACTCTGGAAATGATCAGACATGGCAAAGCGAAACTGGTCATCCTCACCAACTGCCCAGCCTTGAGGAAATCTGAAATAGAATGTTACGGCATGTTGGCCAAAACTGGTGCCCATCACTACACTGGCAATAATACTGAATTGGGCACAGCATGTGGGAAATGCTACAGAGTACGCACACTGGCTATCATTAATCCAGGTGATTCTGATACCATTAGAAGCATGTGAGAAGTAAATCACACAGAATTTTTCCTTAATAAAACAAACCAGAGCTTGTTTAATAAATAAATAAATAAATAAATAAATAAATAAATAAATAAATAAATAAATAAATAAAACAAAGGAGCCTGATTGGAAGAAATGGTTCAACATAAGGCTAAAATCACACTCCTTAATATGTATCCCTGAATTGAATATTTTCCCTAAATTATAGGTCTCCTTGTTGAAGAGATGGTCTTCCCTGATAAGCTTACAGCATGAATTAACAGAAATGCCAGGGACCTAAATATTCTCTCCTAAGAATAGAGAAAGCAACAGTTGTTCTTGTTTTTTGTTTGTTTTGTTTCATATATTCTATTTTAATGTGTAGATTTCAGCATTGTTCTTTTCAAGGCTTTGCAGGAGAAGCTAATGGTTATGGCCATTTATTTGGTCAAGAAAGAGCCTGTGTAATTGTCTAGGGGTCAGAAGATCCAGATTTAAATATTCCTAGTCACCAAATAGTTGCTTAGTGACTAAATGAGTGGAAAGACTCATCTGCTATGTGATATGGACTGGCAGCCAGTCTCCCAACAGTGGTTAATTTGGGCTGTTCTTGAACGTGGAGGCTTCAGTGTGCTGCAGGGGTCTACAGTCTTGGGTTTCAACACCACTGATTAACTGTGAACCTTCAGCAAGCTATGCTGTTTAATTTCTCTTGATAACAATCAGCTGCCAAGTTTGATTGCTTATAATATAGGACACTGTGATTCATGTCCTATGAACATTATCTCATTTAAATAACTCTGTAAGAAATATATCCAGTTTTGCAGGTGAGGGGATTAAGCTTTACTGAAGGTAAGTTATATGTTCAAGGCCACAGTCTCAGTAAATTTCAGAGATAAGATGTAAATTGAAGCCAGTCTGGCACCAATGCCACGGCTACCCACCACCACGCTAGAAAGAGTCTCATTGTTTTCTTTGTCAAAAAGTGGGAGAAATAATTGTAAGCAGGAGAAATCAAGACAATACTGGAAATATGTTTGTGGAAACAAAGGATGTACGGCAAGGACACTGAATGGGGTAATCACTTAGTGACGGGAAATACATAGAAACTGCGTTTAGGTGTGGAGAGTCCAGCAGGAGAGGCTCTGTTAAGGTACACAGTCCTTTCATGCAGTAACTACTTCGTGCTTATGGAGGAGTTGGTCCTACTAAAGTAAGCTTCCAGGCTTAACAGGAAAAGGATGCGTGGCATATAGTTAGGGGTCTTTCCACATGGGAAGTTAGTATTTATGTTTAATACTTTCTCATCTTTTGGAACAGACCTGCTTTCCAGAGCCTCCCATCATTAAATGTGAGGGAGCTGATATAATTGGTGGGATGGAGTTTGGGGGAAGATGGTCTGCAGTGACTGAGAGCAAAAACTCACATTTTGACCTAACTAACCGCAATGGATTGTGATAACATTATGTAGTTTTCTCTTGAAGA
This sequence comes from Neomonachus schauinslandi, assembly GCF_002201575.2. Taxonomy (NCBI): domain Eukaryota; kingdom Metazoa; phylum Chordata; class Mammalia; order Carnivora; family Phocidae; genus Neomonachus; species Neomonachus schauinslandi. Next base: position 34,383,396 of record NC_058407.1, read on the forward strand.
ACATCCTAGATATGAAATCGCCTTGATCTTATATTACAAAAACTCCAATCAAAGAATCTCACTAAACTCCTGAAATTCACTAACCCTCACTAACTTTTTATCCTGGACTCTACAGTGAACACATAAAATTCTAATGGTCTGCCAACCAGTCAAGAAAGAGGAGAATGATTTTCTTTCAGGCAATAAGTGGATGATATATGAACTTCAGTCAGGAATAGAATTAAAATATGCAATTCTAATTTAGAGAAAATTTCCATTAATGACCTAAAGGGACATTTTTTTTTAATGAATGATACCCTTACATCTTCTTCCAAATTAAGATAAAAATACATAATTAAAATGCAAAATTGCCTCACTAGAAAAGTTGCTGATATATTCAAAGCATGCACTTTACATAGTAATTGTTTCAATCTAAATGCTGAGAGAATTTTCTTGCCTTCAATCTTATCCCAAAATACTATGTCCTTCAAGCAATATACACATGTCATATAAAAAGTAATGGTCATGAAGAGGAACCCCCCCCAAAAAGTCATGTAAAACTGAACTTGGTCTTAGCCATTTCTGCCTTTTAAAGAGACAACAGAGGTAGGTAGTGGTTGCATAATTCAGATCAGTGAAGGAAATAAAAATACGTTTACCGCTCTCTTCCTACCCTGGAACCTAAGTGTCAGAAGGGATAGGTCTGACATTTTAATGTCTTGGCCAGTGTGGAATGGTAAGGGCTGGCCCCTGTTGTGGGTGGCCTGTGGTTTCATAGAACACTGCAAATTTTCCATTCTTTCCTCTGCCTGGATCCTTTTGAATCAAATTCCAATCATCATATAATTTAATTCATAAATATTTTAGTTACTTCTAAAATGTAATGACTTTTAAAAATTCACTGCTGTACCATTATTATGCCACCAAAATGAATAATAAATTCTCAAAATTATTGAATAACCCGTTGGTGTTCACGTTTTTCCAACTGTTTCATAATTTCAACTTTTAATACTTTAAAATTGGTTATGTGTCCCAATTCTCACATGTTGTCCTCCTTTTCTCTGTGTTTTTTTTCTTTTACTATTTGTTGAAGACACAAGATCATTTTTCCTTAGAGTTTGCCACATGCTAGATTTTGCTAATTGTATATATGTGGTGTTGTCCAATATATATTCCATTCCATTTCCTATAAATTGGAGGTTGGATACAGGGACTTCATGAGATATAGTTTTGATATTTTTATCAAGAGTAACTACTCTTGACATAAGTGGTATTGTGTTTTTATGTCAGGAGACAATTATTATGCTGTTGACTTCCTTTTTTTTTTTTACGTTAGCAGGCGTTAATATATTCATTTCCTAGATCCACTATTTAATTAGAGGTTGCAAACTGGTGATATTCCAATTCTATCATTACTTCTTAATTTATTATCAGGGATATTTCTATACAGAGAAATTTGGAAAACTTTTAAGAGCTGTCATCATGAATCTTCAATTTTTCTTGCACATTTCATAAATTCAATGATATTTAGAGAATTTAGTATCAGTGACATTTTTGCAAGGGAGATCAAAGTAAGTGTACCATGTTCTATCTTTGCACAATAGAAACCTAATAGGAGGGATAGTAAAGTGATCCATAATTAATGTTTCAGCAAAACGGAAGAGCTTAGAAACAAAAAAGACTAATGAAAATTTAAGCCAAACTTGTGATTCTAAGAAACTAAAAGGGCAGCGAATGCAGTATTTTTTTGATGTAACATCATTTGAAATGTAAAGGACATGATATCTTGGTAAGAAAATCCAACATCAAAAAGAATATTTTTCCAAAACTTAACTTTTGACAATGAACTTTAATATTTTTGGACCATAGTGTTAATTTGTATTTACAATTAAAATCCTCAAGCCAGGGGCGCCTGGGTGGCTCAGTCGTTAAGCGTCTGCCTTTGGCTCAGGTCATGATCCCAGGGTCCTGGGATTGAGCCCCACATCTGCCTCCCTGCTCGGCGGGAAGCCTGCTTTTCCCTCTCCCACTCCCCCGGCTTGTGTTCCTGCTCTTGCTAACTCTCTCTCTCTCTGTCAAATAAATAAATAAAATCTTAAAAAAAAAAAAATCCTCAAGCCATGTACTAAAGAAATATAAAGCTATATTAATTAATTAATTTATTTATTCACGCAATGAATATGCTAAGTACTTAGCATAATATTCAGGTATCCCTTTAGCTCTAATGTACTTCAAATGGATCAACATTAAAATTTGCACAAGTTGCTTATTTATAATAGCTATTTTTTGCCTTTGGAGAAATTCACACTTCGGATACTTTGATTGTACCATCGATACTTCCAGCTATGACAGCAAAGGAGAAAATGAAGAAAGGCCAAGTTTCTTTCCAACTTGGTTGTTTCCATTAAAAGGCTGTAGTAAAAGACTCTGATCAGTAGGATTAAAGGGAGTACAGGCATCCCCGGTTTTTTTAAAATTCACCTTACGCCGCTTTGCTTTCATTAAAGACCTACATGCGTACTTGTTTTCACTAACTGAAAGAAATCCAAAGAAGATTTTAGCTTTTGCCAAAAAACAAAATAAAACAAAACAGTGAGAATGGTGTTCAGCGTTCGTTTTGCAGTGAGGTGTAGTCTGCGGGAGCTGCAGGATTGGCCCCACCAAGCTCCTTCCCCAGGAAGGAGCTCCCCATTCAGCAACTCAGCATCAGGGCCCCACAACTTTGAAGTGTGTGTGTGTGAGCATCTGTGCTTCGTCTCAATTCATTTTATGCATTCATTAGCAAGATGTGTCCTAAGGTACCAGAAAAGCCTAAGAGAGATTACTTTTGGGGTCTGGGAATGTTAAAATTTTTCCATATTAATTAATAGTGATTGCTTCTCTTCACTTTGCACAATTTCAGCTTACGAAAGGTTTCTTAAGAAAGCTCTTTTTGGATAGTGGGGGAAACCTGTATATTTATATTCAACTTATTTTTCTAAGATTTTAATTTAGAAGACACCTGTCTGTAAAAATAATATGAGGCCTGTGTCATTGGAGAGACTTTGGGAGAAAACTTTCAGTATCATTCTAAGGGATCATGTCCCTCTTGCAATTTACTTTATGGAGAAAATGAACTGATTACATGGGAAGCAAGGGACTATAATCTCTACAGCTCAGCTTAACACTTTATTTGTAATGGGCTTAATGAGCCAGAGGAAAGAGAACCTTCTTTAGCCTATTCTATTCCCTTCACCCCAGGTTGTTCTCTCCTCCAGGAAAGCTGAAGTCTCCATGGCTGCTGAAAGAAGGGGCAATCTATATCAATTTTCATTCAAGTCGTGAATTTCTTATCCAAAATTTTGTCACTAGATATCATTTTCTACACAGTGCTATCGTTGGTTCAGTTCCCTCTCCCCATCACTGATCACATTATATTTTGCCATGTGTCTGCCAAATGATAAAGTAAAATACCATCAATTTAGTCACTCAGTTGGGATGCCTGGGTGGCTCAGTCAGCTGGGCATCTGCCTTCGGCTTGGGTTGTGATCCATCGGGGTCCCTGCTCGGCGGGGAGCCTGCTTCTCCCTCTCCCTCTGCTGCTCCCCCTGCTTGTGCTCTCTCTCTCTCTGACAAGTAAATAAATAAAATCTTTAAAAAAAATTTATTCACTCAGGCAAATATTTGAGTATTTACCATGTGACAAGCCCTTACTAAGATTGATGCCTTTCCTCGAGGGCTTATAAAGTGCAGTCCATGGTGCTAAATATCAAGAAGAGATGTAGAAAAATAAAAGTAAATGTATGAGAAAGATACTTATCCGTGATGAGGAAGTAACCAGATGAAGAATGGGAGCAGGAAGGGCCAGCAGCATGTACAAAGTCACAAACAAGACAGAGGAGCCCAGACATTCTTGCTCAGGCACCCAAGACCTTGGTCATTTGTGATATTGCAATGCTTCCTTCTTGTAGGAATACATGAATTTAATAAATTGCAACCAGAGAGGATGAGGCCACATGATTGGGCAATTCCATTCCCAACAGACAATTTATAGAATTTCCAAGTAGAAGAGTCAGAAAGCATGATACATGATATAGTACTTATATCTTGTGTTGTATCATGAGAAATATTATATGTTGGTTAGTTTTCATATCTCTATGAAAGAAACTGGTATAATTTAATATTATTATATTCTAAGTCATCTTAGGTGTAAAAGAGGGAGGAATGCCACCTTCTCGAGGAGAAACACAATGACTAGATTATGACTATGGAGCTCTCTCTGGGTAAGCCTCTTTCTGTCTACCATCATAAAATAGTGGGCGACCTCACTTCCCAGAAATAGGAAAGGTCTACCATTAGTTGAGAAAACAATGCCCACAAATAATATCCGATCATCTGATATTCTGTATCCTGAATACAGAATAAAGGAACATTAAAAACAACCCAACATGAACCATGAGAGACTATGGACTCTGAGAAACAAACTGACGGTTCTAGAGGGGCGGGGGGTGGCGGGATGGGTTAGCCTGGTGATGGGTATTAAAGAGGGCACGTTCTGCATGGAGCACTGGGTGTTATACGCAAACAATGAATCATGGAACACTACATCAAAAACTAATGATGTAATGTATGGTGATTAACATAGCATAATAAATTTTTTTAAAAATGCAAAAAAATAAAAAAAACAAACAAACAAAAATAACCCAACAAAAATTTCTGAATGATGTCTGTCTCATGCTATAATGAACTTCTGACTTGTTACCTTAAAACAAAAATACAGGTGACAACCCATTAATTAATCAGTTTCCTGTAAAGTTAAGGGTTTCTGCCTGATCTTTGACCTAAAAAAGATTCATGTAATTGCTTTTGTTCAGTATTACTTAAAATGTAGGTTATTTAGAAGGAGAAATGAAATACTTATGGGACACCCAGAGGGAGAAGTCTGGTAGGTAGTTTTAACTTCATGATTTCTATTACATCTCTGAAGCAGGATGTGGGGAAAGAGGTGAGTCCATTTTGGGGCTCAGGAAGATTAATCACACAGCTTGAAAGAGTTGGATTTGGGCCTCCTACAAAGCCCCCTGCCTCTAGAATCTATCTTCTCAGTCATTTTTCTGTGCTCTTACCCTAGAGGAGGTACCCAGATGGAAAGTTTTGCTGCTGCAGTTAAGATAACATATATGGTTGGTATATGGTTTTAAGAAATTTGGAAACATAAGACATTTTACCATTGAGTGACATACTTTAATGTGCAGCAAAGTTTTCACCTCTTTTTCTTTCTGAAATACATTTCAGTTCCCTCTTTTATGTTTGCTTTGTTTTGCATTAGAGGTATTGGTATATATACAACTGGGTATTTTTTTGCTGATGTTCCATAAGACTACTTCTCCTATAGTTAGGGTCAAATATTACAGATTTTATTGAACTTCTCCAAAGAGTAGCACCAGGTAGAGAACATCAGAAGAATTCATAAATGATTAGATATTGTAGCTTCTAAAGCAGGAGAGTGTGTAGTACTTGAAAGATAAGCATGCATATGTTACATGCTTAACAAATTTATAAAGCTGATCAAATTAATATGTGCTTGCTTAGCTAGCCTCATCAATGTTTTGTGATATACAGGTTTAATCTTTAAGGCAATGGATATACAATGACTGGAAACTGATGTTATGAGCAGTTAGAGACTGAGAAGATGTTTACTTGCTTTAAAGAAGTGATGTGTGTATGTGTCTCCCTTTATTCCAACAATACCTAATGAAGACCTAATATGTGCCAAGCCTTGTTCTAAGTACTGGAAACAAAGCACTAAATATTAGGGATTACATCTCAGCTCTGTGGAGTTAATACTTGCTTGCAGGAGACAAACACTAAAGCTTACAGTCAATATAGAAGTTACACTTACAGCAACAAAATAGAACTTAAATTTTATCATAAATTTATGTGGCAAAGAAGAGTGAATTATAGACACTAAGAAACACAAAACAGACCACATTTATTGAATTTTCTTAGGGTCATTTGATAGCCCTTACTTTGAAGCACTTATAGTCTACTATATAGTAACTAGCAAGTGGTATCTTTCAGATTATTTGTAATATTGTTAATAAATAGTTAAACTTTAAGGAAATATAAATATATACACTGAAATTTTTCTGTATTTCAAATGAATAAACTAAACTTAAGAATAAGCTATAGATTCTGAGAGAAACTACCAAATTCACAGCCCCTGAAGAAGGAAGTGGTCTAGTTTTAAATATATTTGGTCATGACTTTTGTCACATGGCCCACATTCATGGAAGGAGATGATTGCATAAAATGAGATATTTGACTCCAAAGCACCCAATTTATATTCTAGGTAGTGTCCCATGGAAAATCCTAAAGTGAGATGGCTTTTTCAATAAGGTTAATTGTGACTAACTGGATCTAACACAGTAATTTGAATTTGAGATGCAAAGAGACTCAATTAGTTAGTAATTGAGGTAGAAGCATAAACAGCAATGCTAATCTGCAGATGCCAAGAGGCAAAAACAGCCATGAGTAAGCAGAAGCTATGAATAAGTGACTTTTGAAAGACTATTATCATAGAGGGGATATGGCTGATTTGCAGCGATAGGAGAAATAGAAACAGGAATTGGTTGAATCTGAGTCAACATTATGGTGAGATTACTAGTACACAGATTAACAAACAGTGTCTGCTGAGGGCCAAAGATAGAACCCAGTGCCCAAAACCATGTCAGTCCTGAGTGACCCATTTCCTGAACTATACTCCAGTCTCCTGAAACCAGAATATACTTGTTGCTATTTCTTCCATAATGTCTGGTAGGACATCCTCATTCCAGTGAGGTACCAGTCTTTTGTCTTGCTTGAACATATTTCTTTGAAACAAACAAAAAAGCAACAACAAATACATATATGTGTATATATACATATATATTTTATGTTGAAGGCATAAAAATGTCTCTGTTCCTTGAAATTAAAACTACTCAAAAAAAGTGGTATTATAGCTCAGTCTAACAGTGGACAAAAATGAAACACAGAAAATAATCTGTAGAAATTGGGTGAGGAAGAAAAGAGGGACCCAGAGCTACAATGGAAAGAAGTACTTTTTTGATGGACAACTATATGACAGGGTGTATGCAAAGCCATTTACATATTATCTCATTGAGGTTTTATAGCAGACTTTGAATAATTAGAAAAATATATATACTACCTTTTTGTTGATGAGGAAATGAGAAAATGGTTAAGCAACTACTTCAATATGAAACAATTTATATTTTTTAAAAGGCCCATTTGACCCTCATGTTATTTTTCTACCATAAAACCCTGCCTCTCTGAAAGAAAAGACTTCTTTCTCCCCAGGCTAAGTTTCACTATTTTTTTAATGAGAAAGAGAATGCAAAGTAATAGATGAGAGTTTTTTTTATCGATTTCCCTAGTGATTATGCTTCACAGTTTAATAACTTATAGGTAGTTCTCATTCTATAATATGAGTTCAACTAAATATGTTTTTTTAATATAAAGTTCTGAAAATCCCAGGAGTGAGCGTACTCTGATATTTGGACTGTTGCGTCCCCACTGAAAGTTTCAATGAAAATTCTGGTGTTTCCTTTGGCAGGTGAGATTAAGAGTCTTCCTGATAGAATACTGTTCTAGTGTGGTGTGATTCAGTCCCTAGATGCTGCATTTCACACTGGAAACTGAAAATAAACATATCACTTAAATAATACTGCACTGTTAAAACAAATATTCACCCCAGTGCGACCAATTTATTTGGTGACTGATGGATATCATCTAATAACTGAACAATAGATACACCCGTTTTACAAGTGATGGCATCTAAGTTTCTTTTGCTAGAAGGGCAATGTTTATCAATTTCTAAAGGACTGAATTGCTTTGAAGTTGTATAGTCTGTTTACAAAAAAAAAAGCTAGGTAAATTTCAGGCACAGTTCTATTAAGAGAGTTCTTAGTATTTCCTTCTGTTAGAAACTAAAGGGATAATTTTTTACTAAAATATATTGTAATGCGATATTAAGGTAGTCTGACTTAAGCTGAGAAATATGCCATGACACATACTGCTTATTAATTAATATTTTCTTTTGCCTTCCCATTTTTATGCTAACAAAAATAAATTTTATATCTAAATGAATTGTCTATTTCTAGTCAATATACTTTAACAGAAGACTAAATGGTTTTGTACATAACTCAGGTGTTGATGTAGGGGGCAAGGAACCAGAAGTGGATAGAAATATTCCACTGGTCAAGGCCTAAAATCAGAGAAAATAGTGAGAAGTCAGTCGTTCATATAAAATGTAAACACTAGAGACCACAATTTATTTCGACCTGCTGCTGGCAGGTTTTTGTGACAAGGCTGTTGGTATTCTGCCTTCCATAAAGGTATATGTATACTTAATGATAGAAACAACATAGCTAAATTTCAGGTGGTTCATTTTTTTTTTTGCCTTGGCCAGACATATTGCACAGAGATCATTTTTAAAAATAATTTTTTAGGAATTTTGGTTAAACTCAGCAGAAAGATAAAAACACCAAAATTGCAAAGATAACACTAATGAATTGCAAAAGTCAATATCAGAAATGTAAATGGCTCTCATCCATAGAGCATGTCAAAGGTAGGTGCATTAGATAGATGGGGTTTGGAGCAGGCTGCCCCAGGGTGTGCCACTTTGATGTGAACATTACTTTGAGCTGAAGACAGTCCAGGGCCAAAGGGAGTCAGGGGGAGGTTTTTGCTTTTACCCTAGTTCAGGAAGAGAGGCAACTACAAAAACTATGGGCTTAGTGTGGTAGGGGTGCTTGGTAAGGCCTGTTTGTTCAAATTCCTCTCTGTGTCCCATTGTCTCTGCACAACCTGACAAACATTTGTTTACCAAACATTTGCTCTTCCCATCTTCCTGTGAATTATCTTCCTACTCTTTTTAAAGTCCCAGACCCCTATTCCTGTCCTCTTAGGCTCATGATGGCACAGAAACCTCAACTGTCTAGGAGATTCATATTTTGGGGTTTCCCATATTACAAAATTAAAATTTGTTCTTCTCCTGTTAATCCGTCTCATGTCAATTTCATTATTAGACAAGCCAAGGAACCTAGAAGGGAAGAAAGGAAAAGATTTCCCCCTGCTAGAAAAATGAAATGCTTAAACTGAGACCATAAATTAAAGGTTGATGGTAACACATAAATTCTAGGTCAGGGGGTAGAGATCTCATTCACAAAAAACAATAATATAATCCTACATGGTAAAAGGCAAAAAACCATGATGGCTTGATAATTAAAAACACAAAACAAACAAACAAACAAAACCGCCCGTAGTAGACTTCAATTTAAGTACCAACTCAACAAGTGCAGATATACGCAGCACCTGCAATGTTCCACGTGCTTTTCATGATTTAGCTTACCCACCTCTCACAATGTCTTTTACAAGAAGTCATTGCTGTTCCCATCGTATTGCCCCCTTTCACACAATAGACACCTGCTATACGGTGAGACTTAGGATAAAAATAGGACTCACAGCGTTTGCAGGGAGCAGAACTTACAGACTAGTAACCACAGAATGCCAGTACGGGATGATGAAGTCAGCAGGGGCTGAAACCTTTGTGTAAGACCTGGTAGCCAAAAGGAGAAGCCAGGAGAAAAGTGTGAGTGCAATTGTTTATTCCAGGCAGAGAAGACATATGAAAAAGCCCACAAGAAAGACCCAGCATGGAGTGTTTTAAAGTGTCAATGGGTCTATTATTTGTCATGGAACAAAACAAAACAAAACAAAATAAAATCCCTTTCCTTTGATTCCCCTTCTCTCGTTCTCCTGCTTTTGCATCTTTTTACTGCTCTCTGTTAGGAGGGAAAAATCAAACCAAAGAAAATAAAACAAAAACACCAACCCTTAAAAACTTAGGTACGTGGCCTGTGGTCTTTCTTGTCTTGCTTTTTAACCCTCTTAGTCTCTCTTCAACATTTAAATTGGACTTCTGTCCATATGGCCCCACTGAAATTGTCCCCTCAAGGTCACTAACATTGATGCTGCAAATCCACCGGTCTTTTCTTTGTCCTCACTGAGTGACCTATTACTTAACCACTCCTGCCTGCCCTAACTCTCGTGCCCCAGGCTCAGTCTGTGGGCCGTTTCTCTGGCAATGTTTTTTCTGAGTCAGTCTTAAGCTTTAGCTCTCATCTTTAAGCAAACGATTCTTAAATTCATATGTCTTTCCCTTAAAACTTGGAGTTCCAGATGTGTATGTATATCCAACTGTTTGCCAGTGGTTTTAAAAAGATAAAGCTCTATTTCTCTCTCATCCATATTAAAGATGAATTCTCAGGAGCCCAGGTCCTGGATATTACACCCACTACTTCCGTGTCCCATTGTCCAGAACCGAGTCTGCTTTCCTTCCTGTAGGAAAATGTAGTCTTCATTCAAGGCAACTACATGTCCAGTTAAAAAGCAACTAGTTCTACAAGTAAGGAGGAAGGAAAGAACAGACATTAGAGAAAGCTAACAGTATCTGCCACTTGGAGTAAACATAGTCAGAAAAGTAACTTTTGTCATATAAGTGTACTATGCACCAAGCTCTTGCACATGTACTTTATTTGATCTCTAGTATTTAATCGCCATGATAGTAATTCCTGTCTTTTATATGCAGTTCTTTCTCTTTGCCAGGCATTGTTGTATGGGCTTTTCCTGTATTAAGTTATTTAAATTTCATAACAAACCTATAAAGTAGGTATTGCAAAATTCCGATTTATAGACAAGAAATCCAGTAGCTGGTCTGGCAAAGACAGTCTCAGCTGGGTCAAAAGGAGGGTACATGTATCACAGTAAGAAGAGATTTGAGGGCATATACTGCATGGAGCACTGGGTGTTATACGCAAACAATGAATCATGGAACGCTACGTCAAAAACTAATGATGTAATGTATGGTGATTGACATAACATAATAAAAAAAAAAAAAAAGAAGAGACTTGAAATTTGCCAAGTACAGGATGCTATTGTGAGGCAGGTGGAAGTCGGAAGGAATTTCTATATTAATAGCTTGTATCCAATCACATATATATAAGAACCTAAGCCTCAGTAGATTTAAATAGTTAGCTTCAAATCACAAAGCAAGAAAGTAGAACTGGAATGTTGACACAGCTTTCTTCATCTCAAAGGTTTATGCTTCTTTTCTTCCTTTTTTTTAGTGATGGGTTTATATTACAGACTGAATTAAGTTCTGCAAAAATTTATGTGTTAAAGATCTGTCAGTATCTCAAAGTTATTGTCTTTGGAGATAGGGCCATGCAAGAGGTAATTAAGTTAAAAGGAGGTCGTTAGGATGGGTCCTGATCTAATTTAACTGGTATCTTTTTAAGAAGGGGGGATAAGGATTTACAGAGAAGCACTAAGGGTGTGAACGCACAGAGAAAAGGCAATGGGGACACAGCAAGAAAATGGCCATCTGCAAGGCAAGAAGAGGCTTTGGGAGAAACAAAACCTGCTGACACCTTGATCTTGGACTTCCAGCCTCCAGAACTGTGGGAAAATAAATTTCTACTGTTTATACAACCCAGTCTATGATTTAAATAGATTTAAATAGGGCTGCATTTTGTTATGACAGACTCAACAAACTAACACAGTGTATATTATCCTTTCTTACTCCTAAACTTATAAAATCAGGTAAAATATGTTTTTCAAATTTGATTTATTTAATATTTTATGTAGGATGAAAATTAATTATATTTTATTTTAATAAAAACTTTCTTTTAGAACCTATGTGCTTTTTTAAGGTACATATAAAGGATCCTACTACTCATGCTTCCCCCAGCCTAGGTATCTATAGATTCATTGTGAAGTTACATTTCTATAACATGAAGAATGTTCAAATGCACACTTTGGGCATCTATGTTATATGCCTGTAGTAACTGCAAAAAAAACCCACAAAAGTCCACAAAATAAGGGAAAATCCAGAGAATATTTCGAAATAAAAGAAAATAAAATTCTATCTCAGACACAACCTAGCATTCTCCAAAACAATATAGATTAGTACAGAAACGATATGAAGATTAATGTATTTTTCAAAAGAAAATTATTCATATATGTCACTTATTTTGCTCTCCTGCTTTGGCTTGAAGTTTTGCTCTGACTGTGAACCTAAAAATCCTCACCTTACTGAATGAGGCTTAATTGCTTCTTGCAGTTAAGATTAATTACCTATTTAATACCTGAGAAGATGAACCCCTGCTGCTAAGTTTTATGATTTCTTCCTCTGCCATAACATCATACCCTCCTCTGGGCGCACGGATAATTAAGCTCTTAACAAACTGCCTTATTATAACCTATTTCAACTAGCACCTTATTTTTCCCTCCTTTTAAATCAAAGTTTATTCTCATTGGGATTTTTTTCTAGGTATGTGTGTATTGGCATAGAAGAGGTCATTATCTTTCCCTTTCGGGTAAAACAGCTCTACTCTACTATGGTCTAAATAGCTGCTTTTTGTTTTCTCTTCATGTTAGGCAGCCAAAATGGAATTTCCTCTGAACAAAAATGTATGTGGTCCATCCTAGGTCCATAATCAAATTCCAAATATCGCCCACCTAGCATGCATCTCTCTATGTCTTCCCATTTTGGCATCTCATAAATGTATTCAGCCACCAATAATGAGACAACATATATTGAGCTCTTTTAATGTACCCGGCAATTTGCTAGGGATTAATACCCAAAGATGATTGAGGGATGACTTCTAACCTTGAGCAGTTTATAATATTTAGCAACAACAGCTAACACATAATTTCTCCGTATACAGTACTTAAATAACTTTGATGGGATGTAACTTTTCAATTATGAATAGACAGCACCCACCCCACTCCATTTCCTGTGACCCAAGACATTTCTCCCAAATCAGGCAATAGCCAGGCATTTGGTATCTCTTGCTTGAGATGAAGGCCATTACCATAGAAAAGCAAGGAAAAGGCAATTAGATTTCAAAAGTCTAGGCTTTTGGAGAGGTAGCAAGAATTCAGGACAGAGGACAGAAATTCGGAAGAATGCATGATGATGAGAGATCACGTCTGACCTAGGATGGAGGGAAGGCAGGTGCCAATGGATGGCTCTGGTACTGAGGAGATCTGGGTTAAAACTGAAACCTACATACAAGGACTGCAAAGACCGTAGCAGAAAGTCAGTCCAGAGGCTACCCGGCCTCTATAGAAGCATCTGCAGAAGATAGCACTCGTTGGACAGGCAACTGTGACCCATTCATTCACCCTAAATTTAAGTGATAGCCTGCCATTACTAACATTAGATGCCTTCTCAAGTTCAAACAACAAGAAAACTCCATATATGATAGAATAATTTGATTAGAAACTTACTTAATGACCATGAAGACATACAAGAGATCTTCAGTATTTGGGATTTAAGCATTCATAGTTTTGCACAAAGAATCTCTGACGAGTAGCAGTTTGGAAACTTGTCCAAGCCCAATTTTGAATCACATTTTAGTGTTGGGTTTGCAGACTGGGAGAATGATTATGAAGGGGATTCTGGGTCAAGAGACAAGGCTGAATTGCTTTTTGTTGTGAGTGGCTGGGGCAGGCCATAATAGCAGGGGGGCCTGGGGGACAGGGAGGTCAAGAGAGAAGTCAATTGTGTTTCAGGAAGCAGGATGGCATGGGAGGCATTAGACTGAGAGGTGGAGGCAGAAAGAGAATTAGGTCAGGATTTTACTTTATAATGTGGCAATCTAGCTTCCACATTTCAACTCAGTTTTATTAATGACAACGGTGATCCTGTTCTAAATGCTCTGAATATTATGCAAGTTCCTCTCCATAACAACTCTATGTGGTTGGTAAGATTGTAATATTCACTTCACACATGAGAGAACGTTTAGGTAAAGAGAGGTTAGTGGCATTGCCAAGGTAGAAGGAGAGTTGCAACAGTCTGACTTCGGAGTCTGTGTACTTAAACATTAGTCATTTAATTATTTTTTTCAGCTATATTTTATAGCACTTCATAAGGCAAAGGTGATGCTATTTATCAGTTGAGGGATTTCTGAATCTATTCTTCAATATTTCAAAAGTCCAGCATATGTTCCTCTGTTTCTGAGCTAGAGGTTCCTCCAGAAGCCAACCCTGAAATAAGGACTAAAGTGCTCCAGCTAGGGCAGTGGGACCGTGAGGCAGTTAAAGGGACAGAAACCAATAGACTACTCTTGACTGTACCTTAATCTCCCCAGAGAAGCTCTGGTAAAGGTGTAAAACACATATCTCAAAATTATTTCCCTGAGGGGAAAGGGAACCAGGGTATCTAGACACTAACTCCTGTTCATTCTTTGGTGGAGAGCAGCTATTTAGGTGTGTGGGGGTGGGGTGGGGTGGGAGGTTGTCAGTTCTCTAGTTCTTCCCGTCCGCTATGGAATAAACCATGGGGAGGGTGCCGGGGTACTTGGAAGTAGTAAGGTCCAGGGGATGTGGGTGGACATCTGCAGCTAAAACGTCATTATTGGTGAAATAAAACACCTTAGCCATTTAGAAAATAACAGTAACTAGTTATTTAGTGCTTTTGGAACTAGACTGCTCAGTTGATAAGAATAATAATTATAATAACATCAGTTGACATCTTTTGAGCTCTTAAGAGCATACCAGCTTTATTTCTAAGAACATTAAAGGTATTAATGCATTTAATCCTCATTATAATGTTATGAAATAGATACCATTATTATCTGTATTTTACAAAGAATGATCTAAATTTACATAGCTCATAAAAGGTAGAGTGGAGTTCGGAGCCCAGCAGCTGGGCTTCCGAGCCGAGCCCTACTCTCAACCCACAGCTGTTCCAACATTTGTTCTCTTTTCTCACTGACCATTTACTAGATTTACTTCCTCAAGTGCACTTAGGATGTGAAGAAAATTGCAAAGATTCCGATAAAACACATTCCTCTGTCTTTCCAGCAATTTCCCCAGGGTCTTGCAAGTTGGAAGTAGTCAGACAATCATTTGATCAGGACATTGCTTTTCTGAAGTAGCATCAATTATAGAATAATGCAGATGCCTGCACTTCAAGGGAAATATACTATTACTCAGTCTTTTACTCTATGGATTGGTTTGAGCACCAAAAATGGAAATATTTGCCAGAAATTAAAAAAAATAGAATGAGTAAGCTATGATTATGTCCATCATAATCTGTTGGATAATGAAGTAGCTAGGGAAAGGCTGAAATAGCCTATAATGTGACTTTGAGGTAATAAAGTCTGGCTTTCTAATATATGTGATACCTACTTAGTTTGGCACACATTGACTCTCGTGTCATTTTATTTTTACTTTTTAAGAAATAATCAACTTTTACTTTTTTGTTCTCCACATCTATCCTCTCCATATGAATAACCAGTATAGATTCTTTCATATTTCTCATTTTCATCAAAATCATGTATGTGTATATGTACATATATATATATATAATTAATTTATACACACATGCATATACATGGGAGTTCTTATTTTCCAGGTTATTGATATACGATAATGTATTCAATTATCCCGTCGATAGATATTCAAATTATTTTAATCCCTTTTCTTACTTTTTTGTTTGCTTTTTTCCTTCATTGTGATCATGTTTGTCTATTCACTACTGAACAGGCTGTACTGAACAATCACCAACAATGTTTGCATAAATACTGTGCTAGGGGAGGCCTTTTCTCATCAGTTCCTATCACACAAGGTGGGTCCCTTTATGTTTGCTACCAGTCTTGCTCTAGACTTGAGGACATTTTCTGTAATATCACACAAGAACACTTAGGAAAACTTTTAAACCAGAGTTCAACCAGAGGGGAAGTTCACAGATCTTTAATCCTCATTATTTCCCAGGGAGACTCCTGCCAGAGCTAAACAACTTGCTGAACACGCACATAGGGTCTCAATGTTCCAAGAGAGGGATCCAATTCACTGTTGCAATCTTGTCAGCGGGTGAATAAAAACTCTAGTTCTTTCCAGGTAGATTTTCAGTGTGAGATGTTTACACTTGTTTGGGAAAACCAGCTGCCTATCACCTGGAGAACTTGAAGCCATCTGAAGTTTCTTTTGCCAGTATTTGAAGGTACTAGCAGTGCTGTGGGAAGCAGGGCCGAGGGCAGGCACTGTTGCACCGTTCATCAGAAGGAGCACACAGAATCCTTCCTGAACATTTGTGCTGGTTGCTCACAGTTCGTTTTTTCACGACATCCCAGCCAGCCATAGGTGTTACTGTTCTTTGAAACTTTTGCCTGTCAGATGAGTACAGACACGTTCCATTATCTTTTGCTATGTAACCAACTACCCCCAAAGGTCAGCAGCTTAAGATAATGAGAGTGAAGAATAAGCAATGTGGTTAGGACTTGATAAGGATCACTCATCTCTGCCACATTCAACTTCAGTTGGGCTTGTTCAAAGGCTGTGGGCTGAAATCATCCAAAGCCTCCCTCAGTCACAACCTGGCAAGTTGATGGTGGTTGTTGGCTGAGATTTGAGCTGGGGCAGTGGCCAGAATACATATGTGTGGCTTTTCCAAGGGTTTTTTGGCTTCCTTAGAGTGTGGTGGGCTCCATTCCAAGGACAAGCATTCCAGGAGAGAAACCTCAGCCTCCAGGAGACTCATTTAGCATCACTTCTACCTCATTATATTCATTAGAAGTCAGTCACGAAGGCCAGTTTATATTCATGAAGAACTAGGCTCCACCTTTGGTTGGGAGGAACTTCAAAGAATTTTCAATTGTTTTAAAACCATCACAAGAGAAAGAATGCATTGTTTCTTTAACTTTCATTTTTCTCACTACTTATTTTGAGCATCTTTTTGTTTGTTTTCTATTGCAGCGTAAATTACCACAACAAATTACCACAAACTTCGCAGCTGAAAACAACACCCATCTCATAGATTGTGCAGGTCAGAAGTTCAGGTGTGGCTTTGAAGGACTCTCTGCTTTGGGTCTCATAAGGCTGAAATCAAAGTTTTGGCTGGGTTGCAATCTCATCTGGAGGCTTGACTAAGGAAGGAGTTGTTTTCAAGCATCCTCTGGTTGTTGGCAGAATTCATTTCCTATGGCTATATAATTTGTGTCAGCTTTTTTCTTCAAAACCAGCAATGGAGAGAGTTAGTCTCTACCTTCAGAGAAGAGGTCTAGACTCTCTTAAGCTTATGTGATTTGGTCAGTTCTTGCCGGGATAATTTTTCTTTTCATTAACTCACAGTCAACGATTTAAGACTCTTATGTATGAGGAATCCCTTTAACTTTACCATATTCTACTGGTTAAAAAAAAAGTCACAGGTTCCACATATACCCAAGGAGAGGGATGGATATGAGGGAATCAGGGGGTCATCTTAGAATTCTGATTAACACAGTTGGCTTTTATGTATTTACTCTTTGTGAATTCTTTCTTTCTTTCTTTCCTCTTCTTTCTTCCTTTCTTCTTTCTTTCTTTCTTTTTCTGTCTTTCTTTCTTTCTTTCTTCCTTCCTTCCTTTCTTTCTTTTCTTCTTTCTTCCTTTCTTCTTTTTCTCTTTCTTCCTTCCTTCCTTTCTCTTTTTCTTTCTTTCTTTCTTTCTTTCTTTCTTTCTTTCTTTCTTTCTTTCTTTCTTTCTTTCT